>NC_080539.1:107744053-107921553 GCF_028640845.1 Ahaetulla prasina
TCTTTGTTTATTGTGATGACTTCATTACTTAGTTCAACCAAAGTTTAATCAACAAAATTAGTTTTTTCTTTACACATTCATAAATAGTATAATGTGTTAGTTAATCAGGTATAGAGCAATTATTTCTAAATCACTGAATTCAACAGAATCTGGTGCCAAATTGATATATACAGACTGTAGCATTAGGGAACTGAATTTGGCAAAAGAAATCACATTACTGTGTCCTTTATACCCTTCAGCCAAGGAACCTGTAATTTAATAGCCTACTTTAGATGGCAAAGCAGCCTAGATGTCACCCATCTGAGAGTTTCTTCTGTTAATTAATTCTTAATTCCTATGGATGCAAAAGTATATCTTAGCCCTTCAGCAGAATGTAAAGTTGAGCCAGTTATCTTTCTGAAATTTTAACACGGACATCTTGTAATTGCTGTTTTATCATAAACATCTCAAGATGTTTTTATACTTGCTGTGTATTTGTAAACATGTTTATAATGGAGAGATACACTTTCAGACTTGCAACATTGATGTCAGCCCTTCAAATTTATCCAGCAAGAAGCACCAGCAAGTACCAACCTGACTTTTATCATAAATTGCAGTAACAGAATCTTGAAATCTGAAACTACATCTCTTTCCCCTTGCCTTTAAATCCAAGATACCAAGGAGAATACTTTCTGAGATGTTTGCCATGCCCCCATTCCTTCTTTGGGCTAATCTGACCAATGCTTAGTCTCCTCTTCCTCTTCCTGTCTCTCAAGAAAAAACTGACAGACCATTATAGTACTGGCTGCCTTGATGTGCAGCAAAGACCTTTCTTGGAGGACTGGGCTAGTGTTGGAAATTTCTCAGCTAATATGGTTGAAGAAATTCCAGAATTTCAATTTCCAGATATGGGTTGTTAGTGGTTTGCCTTGGTTGTCCCACCCTTATGGCCTTATAGGTTCAAATGGGTTGCTTTGAAAATTAATTAAATTGGCAGCTGGTCCCAAGGGCAACAATTCACTTGTTGGCAGTTGTGAGACAGTATTTGTATATATATCCAAAGTTTCGGGGTCTGCAATGGTCATCAATGGACTCCTAGGTACAACTCAAGGTACTCCTTTTGACTCTAAAGCTCTACATGGTTGGCACCTGCATATCTACTTTATATAGACCTCACCCAGTGGTGAAATCCAAATTGTTTTACTACCAGTTCTGTGGGCATGGCTTGGTGGGCGTGGTGTGGCTTGGTAGGTATGGCCTGATAGGCATGGCAGGGGAAAGATACTGCAAAATCTCCATTCCCATCCCACTCCAGAGGAAGGATACTGCAAAATCTCCATTCCTTCCCACTCTGGGACCAGCCAGAGGTGGTATTTGGTGGTTCTCCAAACTACTCAAAATTTCCGCTACCAGTTCTCCGAACTGCTCAAAATTTCCACTACCGGTTTTCCAGAACCTGTCAGAACCTGCTGGATTTCACCCCTGTCCTCACCTGTCTTGTATGATCTCAGGTTGGGATATTGAGGGTTCCCTCTCCACGTAGGAACCAAAGGAAAGCAAAATGTCCTTGTTTCTCAGCACTGGCACCTATCCTATAGAAGAATTTTCCACCAGACATCTAGAGAGTTCCATTGTTCCCAAGCTGTAGAAGAAACTTAAAAGCTGAGTTGTTCAGAGAATCATTTACTAATGATCTGTCATCATTTACTACTTTATCTTTGACTACATTAATTTATGAAAGGGATTGAAATTTTTAGAAAGATTTCTGATTTATTTATGCACTGCTTTTATAAATATTTGGGTTTTTATCATACACTACCATATATTGATTTGGAATTTGGCTGTAAAAACAAATTTAAGTAACTAAAATTCAGAACACATGAAACAATATAGGCTGATGGATGTGCAGTAGTATTGTGCAAAACTTTGGATTTGACTAGGAAGATATGCCTCAGAATGTGTGGGAATGCCAATATAACATTTGTTTTCAGTTTATTAAAACAGCTGTGAACTTTAGTGGAGGGATCCACCTGGGATCAAAAGTCCAGACCAAATAAAATTGATCATCTGTCTGATAAACGTTCTTCATCTGCTTATAATAAAGATAGAGGAGATCTTGTTCTCAGTTCTTTTATATTAATTAATATTTGATGAAGTAGAGGCAGTTGGATCCAAGGGTCTGTCCTACTGGGTTCAACAGTCAGACTGGTTAATAATGAGAGACAACAGGGTCTGAAGCATTTCAGTAGAGGTTAATCAATGATACCCCAGAAGTTAGTGAATGACAACTTTTGGTGAGAGATTTTGGAAATAGTAGCCCAGCGATATTTGGAATAGCACAGATTGTCTACTCCTATATCCTTGATGGCTTGGCAGAGTAGTCCAAGTCTCCAACTCTCTTAAAAAATTTTGTCCCAACTGACTGCAGAAAAATGATTGTTCTATTACTCCCTGGTTTCCTAAGACGTAATAAGAGGACTACTTAAAAAACAACTACTGTATTTTTCGGAGTATAAGATGCACCTTGGTTTTTGGGAAGGAAGATAAGAAAAAAGCTGATTGGCAGGTGGATTGGCCTACCGGAATATCCCCAATCAGCTGTTCCCAGAGGTGAATTTTAGCAACAGGTTCCTTGGTTGTGAGTTCTATGCTTTTTTTTTTGCTTTTTTTTTCTGCCTCTGAAACTCTGTTGCAGAAAAAAGTTTTTTCTGCCTCTGAAAGCCTCCGAAACAGAGCTTCAGAAAAAAGTCTCTGAAACTCTGTTTGGGGCTTTTTTTTCTGAAACTCTGTTTGGGGCTTTTTTTTCTGAAGCTCTGTTTGGGGCTTTTTTTCTAAGCTCCATTTGGGGCTTTTTTTTCTGAAGCTCCATTCAGAGTATAAGACGCACCCAGATTTTCACCCTCTTTTTTGGGAGGAAAAGGTGTGTCTTATAGTTCAAAAAATACGGTAAGTATTTGGCAAAGTTAAAAAAGTAGCATAAAAGAAAAATAAGTATCTCCATCCAACTCTGAGGCTAGCAATAGTGTTGTGGTTCATAAAGGAGTTTAACCAAGATATTAAATATTTAAAGTCTCTGAAATAAATAGCTGGTAGAAATATCTTATTAATATCTTGTACTCAAAGATTTTCCTACATGCTATCATTTATTCTGCAAACAACCAGTTTTAAAAGTATGTCATAACTATTACTGCTGTATACAGTTAATTCTTGCTTAACAACCACAATTGGGACTGGTAACTCTACTACTAAGCTGTAGTCCAGGGGTGAAATCTAAAAATTTTCCCTACCGGTTCTGTGGGTGTGGCTTAATTGGTGGGCATGGCTTGGTGGTCAGATGACTGGGTGGGCATGGCTAATGACAATAAATAATAAAAATAATAAATAAGGTATACAAAACAATAAGAGATACCAAAAAACAACTTTCACACTTTACACACACACAACACAACTGACTCACACACAATGTAAAAGCAGCTGCACTTCACCCAGAATGGCCCCTGCAACAAGCAGGAACCTCACACTTTCACACTTTACACACACACAACACAACTGACTCACACACACAATGCCACATACAGCTTTGTGAGATTTTGTGTGTTTGTGTAGTTAGAGTGAAACACTACAGAAACACACCAAATCTCAGAAAGCTGCACAGATATTTTAGTTTATTATTTTTATTTATTTTTTTAGATCGGGGTCTCCAACCTTAATAACTTAGTTTGTGGACTTCAACTCCCAGAGTTCCTCATTCAGCAAAGCAGGAAGTCAAAGCAAGCTGTAATCAGTAGCTGAAGAAAAAGCATGCTGTTGCCGAAAGGAGCAGTAATTATAGGTAAGTGAGGAGGGGGAATTGGCTGGGCATTGGTGGGGGCTCTTGTAAGTGGGGGCTGTTAAAAAGTGAGATTAAAAGCCTGTGAGGATCAGGAAACTCCTCTGGGATCACCAGAGGAGGCTTTTAAAACCTCTTTTTTTTCTTTTTCTTTTTTTCCCCCTTCGGCTGAAGAGGGTTTTCTTAAAAAAACTTTTAAAGGGTTTTGATGATCTCTGCTCAGCCCCACGATCATCAGAGGGTTTTGTTTTTTTTTACTTTTCAAGGCATATTTTGGCTGAAGAAAAACTGCTTTTAAAAGTGAAAAAACAAAAACAAAAACTCTGCTGATGGTGCGGCTCAGCAGAGGCAGGGGGGCTGGCCCAGGGATTTTTGCTACTGGTCCTCTGAACCAGCAGCCGCCATCGCTACCGGATCACGCGAGCTGGTCCGAACCGGGAGCATTTCACCACTGCTGTAGTAAGTAAGTAAGACATCATATGACATGACACACTTACGACTTTCTTTCACTGTGGTCATTAAGCAAATCTCCCATGATTATTAAGTGGTCATCATGTGGCCATGACTTGCAATTTTATTGCTGGTTTCTCCATTACCTCTGATTATTGGAAACCAGCTGTGAAGTACACAAATTGTGATGCTCGGACTGTGAAACTCTCAACGGTTATAAATGCCCACTGATTACAAAATCTGAATCTGCAGAAATGCTGCAACAGTTGTAAGTGTGAAGAATGGCCATAAAGTTATTTTTTCAGTTCCATCATAATTTCAAATGGTCACTAAACAGGATATTTGTTAAAACAAAGATTACCTGTAATTTAAATATATATATATATTTCAAGCCTGTCACAATTTCATCTATCCACACTGGAATCTACACTGTATATTGGACATTAATATGATTGAGTGGGTACAGAGATATTTCACAAGAAGAGTACTCCACTCCACTCCTCACAATAGAATCCCTTATGCCACCAGGCTTGAAATTTTGTGGTTTGGACAATCTGGAATTGTGCCACCTCTGATCTAAGCATAGAACACAAAATTGTCTGCTACAAGGTCTTACCTGTCAATGACTTCTTCAGCTTCAACCTCAATAATACACGGGCAAACAATCAATATAAACTCAAGGTAAACCGCTCCAAACTCGATTGCAGAAAATACGACTTCAGCAACAGTGTGGTCAATGCCTGGAATGCTCTACCCGACTCTGTTGTTCTATCCTCAAACCCTCAAGCTTCAACCTTAAACTGTCTACCGTGGACCTCACCCCATTCCTAATAGTTCCATAAAGGGGCTGTGCAGCAGCGTGCCTGCTACCCCTGTCCTACTGTCCCCATTTATCTTATTTACTTCCTTTGTTCATGTTTATGTTCATACTTATACTTGCTACCTTGTACATGTTTGACAAACAAATAAAATAAATAAATACATAAATAAAATATTTCTTTAATCTTTTGTCTTATTTTAATACTTTGAAGCTTTTCAACAGTTGGCTTAAATTGTAGGGTAGTGTTGAATAGCATTCCAAAACTGGATATATGCTAGAATATATTAGATTACTTTATGTCAATGAAGATTAAATCAAAGTCCTGCATGTTTACTTAGAAATATTATAAATGACAGTTGTAAGCATGGTACTTAAAATAAACCAGCTTCCAGATTTTAGGGATAAAGGCAGCAGTATAAAATATTCAACACTAATAAAATCACATCACTAAGAGATAAGCTTTAGTATGGGTTATGTTATTGAACAAATGTTTGTTGATCTAGAAGCATGCAGGTTTCATACAGACTGTTTATTTTGTCATATTGTATAAAGGCAGCCTCTTTTAATTTTATTGGCTTCAGTGGTTTAATTTCAGGTACTTAACTCTATAGGTTTACTGAATCATTGAAGCAGGAACCTGTACAGAAGGCAATACACATATATTGTAAGCGTGTACATACTTACAAAGATACTTTGATTATAAAATCCTAAAATTATGGACCACACAGGGACATCTAGTTCAACTTTGCAATGCACAGGAAAACCAATTAAAGTGTCCTTGAGAGGTGGTTATATATCCTCCTTTTAAAAATCTCCATGAACGAGAATCCATAACCTCTGTAAATAGACTGTTCTATAGTTGTTTAGTTGTCAGAAACTTTTTCAGTTCATTTAGAGTAGTTTTCAAACTACTCTACCTACTGTACGTCCACCTACTGAAACGGATCTTCATCTATGACTAGCCTCTGTAATCCAGGAACCTTATTTGCAGCATTTAGGAACCTGACAAGGTAATACGACACACATTCTTCATGTTATCTTTTTTGCAGTGAGAGAACTGGTCTAAACTGATTAGCTCCATTGCAGTCAAATTCAGAATCACAACAAAGGAAATACCCTTAAATGCATTTCTAATTGGCTCCCTACTGAATCACAGATAGAACTTTCCTCACCAACAGTGTACACTACAATCCATTTCTGTTGAAAGGATGGCTTTTACAGAGAACAAACTAAATAAACTATATAAATGTGCAACACACCTCTCTTCTCTAGTCCCCATGGAATAATTCAAACCCAAACATACTTTGTAAGTCTACTATCTCTTAAGTAACACATCTTAAAACAATTCTGTATGTGTTATAAAACCCAAGCTTGTAAAAGGTAACTAAGATAGTGTAACTTGAAAGTCTATGTATTTGTTTATTACCTTTTCCAAAGTACTCTTCCAGTTGAGCTTTAATGATACCATGGGCTATCAGCTGACTGTAATTTACAACTTAGAACTTCTAAGCATAGTACATAAAATCATCTGCTACAAGGTCCTACCAGCCAATGAATACTTCAGCTTCAACCAAAACAATACAAGAGCACACAATAGATACAAACTCATGGTAAACCGATCAAAACTAAACTGCAGAAAATACGACTTCAGCAACAGTGTGGTCAATGCCTGGAATGCTCTACCCGACTCTGTTGTTCTATCCTCAAACCCTCAAGCTTCAACCTCAATAATACACGGGCAAACAATCAATATAAACTCAAGGTAAACCGATCAAACTAAACTGCAGAAAATACTTCAGCTTCAACCAAAACAATACAAGAGCAAACAATCAATATAAACTCAAGGTAAACCGCTCCAAACTCGATTGCAGAAAATACGACTTCAGCAACAGTGTGGTCAATGCCTGGAATGCTCTACCCGACTCTGTTGTTCTATCCTCAAACCCTCAAGCTTCAACCTTAAACTGTCTACCGTGGACCTCACCCCATTCCTAATAGTTCCATAAAGGGGCTGTGCAGCAGCGTGCCTGCTACCCCTGGCCTACTGTCCCCATTTATCTTATTTACTTCCTTTGTTCATGTATTTCTAATTATGTTTACACTTGTATCTGTCATTAAATACATGCTTGATGAAATAAATAAATAAATAAATACATAAATAAAATATTTCTTTAATCTTTTGTCTTATTTTAATACTTTGAAGCTTTTCAACAGTTGGCTTAAATTGTAGGGTAGTGTTGAATAGCATTCCAAAACTGGATATATGCTAGAATATATTAGATTACTTTATGTCAATGAAGATTAAATCAAAGTCCTGCATGTTTACTTAGAAATATTATAAATGACAGTTGTAAGCATGGTACTTAAAATAAACCAGCTTCCAGATTTTAGGGATAAAGGCAGCAGTATAAAATATTCAACACTAATAAAATCACATCACTAAGAGATAAGCTTTAGTATGGGTTATGTTATTGAACAAATGTTTGTTGATCTAGAAGCATGCAGGTTTCATACAGACTGTTTATTTTGTCATATTGTATAAAGGCAGCCTCTTTTAATTTTATTGGCTTCAGTGGTTTAATTTCAGGTACTTAACTCTATAGGTTTACTGAATCATTGAAGCAGGAACCTGTACAGAAGGCAATACACATATATTGTAAGCGTGTACATACTTACAAAGATACTTTGATTATAAAATCCTAAAATTATGGACCACACAGGGACATCTAGTTCAACTTTGCAATGCACAGGAAAACCAATTAAAGTGTCCTTGAGAGGTGGTTATATATCCTCCTTTTAAAAATCTCCATGAACGAGAATCCATAACCTCTGTAAATAGACTGTTCTATAGTTGTTTAGTTGTCAGAAACTTTTTCAGTTCATTTAGAGTAGTTTTCAAACTACTCTACCTACTGTACGTCCACCTACTGAAACGGATCTTCATCTATGACTAGCCTCTGTAATCCAGGAACCTTATTTGCAGCATTTAGGAACTTGACAAGGTAATACGACACACATTCTTCATGTTATCTTTTTTGCAGTGAGAGAACTGGTCTAAACTGATTAGCTCCATTGCAGTCAAATTCAGAATCACAACAAAGGAAATACCCTTAAATGCATTTCTAATTGGCTCCCTACTGAATCACAGATAGAACTTTCCTCACCAACAGTGTACACTACAATCCATTTCTGTTGAAAGGATGGCTTTTACAGAGAACAAACTTACTATAAATGTGCAACACACCTCTCTTCTCTAGTCCCCATGGAATAATTCAAACCCAAACATACTTTGTAAGTCTACTATCTCTTAAGTAACACATCTTAAAACAATTCTGTATGTATTATAAAACCCAAGCTTGTAAAAGGTAACTAAGATAGTGTAACTTGAAAGTCTGTATTTGTTTATTACCTTTTCCAAAGTACTCTTCCAGTTGAGCTTTAATGATACCATGGGCTATCAGCTGACTGTAATTTACAACTTAGAACTTCGCCGTCTTCCGTCTGACCTAAGCATAGTACATAAAATCATCTGCTACAAGGTCCTACCAGCCAATGAATACTTCAGCTTCAACCAAAACAATACAAGAGCACACAATAGATACAAACTCATGGTAAACCGATCGAAACTAAACTGCAGAAAATACGACTTCAGTAACAGAATGGTCAACGCCTACCTGACTCTGTGGTTTCTTCCCAAAATCCCCAAAACTTTAACCTTAGACTGTCTACTGTAGACCTCACTCCATTCCTAAGAGGTCTGTAAGGAGCGTGCATAAGCGCACCAGTGTGCCTACCATCCCTGTTCTAATGTTTTCTTTTATTTGTATCCTTTTCATGTATTTATAATTATGTTTACACTTATATCTGTCATAAAATACATGCTTGATGAAATAAATAAATAAATAAATAAATAAATAAATAAATAATTTTTTTTACAGGCAATTCTTATAAAACTTAATTCTAGAAGACAGGAAAAAGCATCCCAACCCAGATCCATCACTCATTATTATATTAAAAATACATATTTCCTCTTTACCCAGCTAACTTGTGCAAATACTTTATCTTTCTATTATGTCCTGCTATTATTTATTACATTGGACAGTCAACAAGGAGGTTTAATGCAGCTCCCCAAAGGTCTAGATTTATTTAATGAAGTAAACTGTAATTATTTTTCTTTTCTTTTTTTAAAGTAACATGAGAATTTGCTAAAAGCTTTCCATGCACATTCATATTTATCAAGAGCAGCTGCTAATGTATTCTTGCAATTTTCATCTTATGATTTGTAGGAATAGAAAATGCACAATCTGTTTTATCAAAAGGTTGAAGCATTTTAATAAGAAACTACCAGTAAATGACTTTTAACTGTTAACAGCTAAATCTTGTACTTTTCAACAAAGAAATAAACAAAGTCTTGATCTTATCCTTTCAAAAAAAAAACACCCTTCATAAAGCCTTAATGCTTTTTTGTTTTATCCAGTATTACATTCAATATTATATATAGAATAGTAGATATGGAAGCTGGAGCTACCCAATGCAGCAGGTGGGAGGCTACTTCTGAAAGTAGAATGTCTCAATTCTCTCTTATAGCCTTGAATAAGACGAATAATATCACCAGAGAATTTGTAGCTCAGTTCTAATGTCCACAACAGAATCTCAGTAAGGGCCTTCTCTGGCTGTCTCTCTGTCTCTCTGAGATTCTAGGGTAGTGATGACGAACTTTTTCAGCACCGAGTGCCGAAAAGAGAGTGTGCACGCACTACATGTACACCAGCCAGCAAGTGTTCAGGCTACTGCCACGCATGTGCATGCGCCGATCAGCTGGCCAGCACACATGTTCATGCCAGAAAATGGAAGATAAGCTCTGACACAAGCACAAAGGGCAGCTGATTGGTGTACGCACATGCATGCCAGAAACCTGGAAGAGGAATGGGCGCTGCCACATGTGTCAGGCGACATGGCTCTACGTGCCACTTCGGGCACACATGCTGTAGGTTCGCCATCACAGTTGAGAGTTGGTGCATTTTTCTAGCTTTGTAAAACATTTATGCAGTTTTCGCACATAAACAAAACTGGTAAGGGAGGACTGAGTTGTTATGAGTTTTCAGATGTTGATATAAATAGAAGACTAAGGGTTTTATCAGTTTTTTGAACCCTGCTTATTTGAATCTTGGGGAAAAAACTGCTGTACCATTTATATATCTCTCTCTTCTATTAACAGTCTAGTCCTTTGGCTCCAAGACAGATATTGCATATTCACAAAAATAAAATGTAGATCTTCCTCCCTTGTACATGCAAGCAAATGCTAATGTGGGTGGATCTTTCTTATACATATTCAATAAGAAAAATAATTCCCTTAGGATCTTAGTCTATTCTTGTGAATAGACCACTATTATGAACATTTAGGTGGGAGTTTGTCAGCTGCAGTAATATAGGAACAATCACAGTCATTTACATTCCATTAGACTATTAGTCTAACTAGTCCAAAACATTTGATACTGGCTGAGTCTTCTAACTCTTCAGTTTCTGACAAGGCTGAGCCTCCTCATACCATATTTGGAAACGTCTGGATTAAAAATACGAGTTCTATATGCCAAGCATGTATCACTGATGTATCACCAGTCACACTGACTTTCACACTGAAAATCTTGTTAAATAGTTGCTTCTTGCCACGTAGTCTGATAGCTATTTAAATGAAAAATAATCAAAAAATAACTATAACGTGTTGCTATAATGTGGTAAAACCAGGCGACTGTGAATAGCTCACATTTTGTAGTGTTTGCGTTAATTAATCAAGACTTGATGATACTTCAGGATAAAATGGATGCTCAGAAGCCTATGGAGAAATATGGGAGAAATTTTAACACCAAACTATAGTATCCAATCTCAGCTGGGTGAGAATAACCAGATTCACACATGAAGAATTAAATTAGTTGATTTATTGCTCAAATCTATGCACATAAATCTTCTCAGACTAAAAATTTGCACCTGGATGAGACTAGGTGAGGTTCAAAGTCATTCAGGGAGGCTCAGACTTCATCCTGTTGTGACCATGTAGAGATTCTAGATTAAGTCCCCATTTGACTCCCCCTCCCCCCGGTTCAGTCAGTTTCTCTCCTATAAATCTCAAGAATAAAGATTACCTGCCGTAAATCAAGTGTGATGGTCACATAGTGATATTCCATTCCATTTTGAATGCTAGGGCTTTGCCACCATGTATTCTTGCCATCAATTGCATTTGATATGGGATGTCTCACTGTTGAACCAAGAATTACAAAAAAATTAATTAGCACAAAATGAAACTCTTCTTCTTCTTTTCCCTTTATTCTGTTTTCATATGAGTGCAAGTAGAACGTGCTGTATAATATCTTAGATAAAATTATTTTTCTAAGTTTCTTATGACATAGTACTGACACAGTGAACATTGCTTTGTGATGAAATTCAGTTCAATGAGTTCTTTAGGAAATGAATTAAGACAGGATTACATGGTGACATAACTTTCCTTTGTCTATATTTGTCTGTAATGGGCAGAAGGAATAAACTTGAGGAACAGAAGAAAGAACTGCAAACAACACAGTGGTCATATTTTAAAAAATCTGAATTGGAGCAGAAGCATAATTTGAGAAAGCTCCTCATACATGACCCTCTCTAGTTCTCATAAAGATAAAGGAGGGAGGGAGGGAAGGAAGGAAGGAAGGAAGGAAAGAAAGAAAGAGGAAGCACATTATATCTTGCAAGATTCTGTTACTATAACAGATACTAAAAGTAGTATTAGTTTGTGTGTTTTTGGTTTCCAAGTGCATCACTAAATGTCTATGGAGATTCTCAGTCATCCAGGTTGTCCCAAGAGGCAACTGGACTTTCTGTTTTTTCTTTGAAGATGTTTCGCTTATCAGCCAAGAAGCTTCTTTAGCAGGTTTCCAGACTTCATCTACCTTGGAGGAATGGCACTATCTCCACAAATTCTCATTTGCTTCTGCTCAGAATAAGCCACTGGATTCTGATGTAATGAAACAGTCATTAATTCCAAATAGATTTATCAGGCAGCTTCCAATGGCATCATTAGTACTCAGAAGTGATCCCTAGTGAACTATATCTAAGGAAATCATCTACCTTTGTGTTAGCTAATTTTTCTAAAAAGATCAATAAGATCTATATCTTAATATTTAACAAGAGAACAACATATATAATATTAAAAGTTATACAGAGTTTCAAAGGAGTGTTTCATGTATAAATACACTCATATATATTATGTAGCCAAAGCAGATAATAAAGTCAAAGCAGTTCTGCCTCAGTCTTTTGATTAAGAGTCAAGACTTGATTCTTCAAAGAAACAAGTTACGGTTCAATGTCTACATTAACAGGGGAAACCTGCAATTTACAACTTGGGAAACAAAAGAGATTAGATAGTTTATCCTGGGGATGAGATTACTTGTTCCAGCAAGACTAGCTTTTACAGTATATCATCTGAATATCTTAGCCTGTCTCCCCTTTTGGCCTCTTTTTTAGCTGAACTTGGTAGTCCATAAAAAGCACGTTTCTCCTGAAATAGCCGAGACAAGAGAATATTTTAATGGATAATGATACCGGAAAATGCCCAAGATGTTACCTAGGTAGGTAATGAAACATTTTCAGGAAAAGAAGCAAGTTCAAAGGACACAAAGCACCATCCAACAATTGAAAAGAATTCCATAAAAATTTAGCTTCCAATTGGAGTATGTTTTATTGTGCATTTGCTGATTTAGCAAAAGCTTATGATCTTGTAAATAGACTTAATTATGGGATACTTCACAAGCATATGAAGTTGAGGCTGCTGAATGCAACAAGCTGGATATGTGATAAAGTAAAGCATACACAAGAATATATGAAAAAAAAAGAATAAACAATGTGGAGATACAAAATTCATTGCTCCAGGAATGTTTTGAGATCTGTGAAATATACATGGTTTCCTCAGACCATACCTTCACCTTTTGGATCATGCTATTCAGGAGGAATCTGGTGATTACCATAACTAAATTCTCTCCATTGGAAAAAGTTTGAGATATTCTGTAGTTTATCTAATCCTTAAATAGGCCTATTTCATCAGGAATGTTTTATCTAGAATATCTTGAATTATTTTCCATTGTTAAACCACACCTTTAACAGATTTAACAGATTAATGAAAGGGACCTTTTAGGTCATCTAGTGCTACCACCTGCACAATCAGGAGACCCTAAACCCTTTTTGACCTTGAACCAGCTTGGTAGCCCATGCTCCTGAGTTTCCAGAATGGAATGTTTCAATCCAGAATTGAGGAGTTTTGTATATCCTTCGTGAATGGGTTGAAGGGAAGAGAAAGATGGAGAAAAACAAAGTTGATTGGCTAGTATTGCTGAGATGCTCAAAAAAGAGCAAATGAGAGGTTTAATGCACAAATGGCAGTATAAAATCCAGATATGGACATGGAAGTAACAAGGATAGTTTCCAGAAACAGAAAGGTATGAAGAGGTATAATGAATATTGTTGTAAAGAATGTTTACTTTTCTCTTACCACTTGCCTTTAATTTATTTCTGATGGTTATATATGTATGATTGCTTGGTTTATATCTATGTTGCTTATAGAAAATCACTATCATTGAAACCATTAACCAAGGTTAATGTGTAAGTTAATGTTTTCATGTTATGTCAGTATTTGAAAACAAAAGGAATCTTTTCAAAATCATTGATAAATAAGAATGTCTGAAAACACAACTAAAACACTTGTTGGGAAAGAATCAGTTAGTTCTAAAACTGCAAATGTTTTTTAAAAAATTGTACATAGATATCAAATGATTCAGCAGCACAAAGAAATATTAACGTGTCACATGTGATAAAATTGGAGAGAGAAGTATTTTTATTGGATTTGTTATCTCTTTTACAAAAAAAAAAAAACACACCCCATCCCTGTTAGCTAAGCATAAAGAACAAAAATTTACTCTTGGCACTATGTGATCTTTTTACTGCCTCTGATCTTTTTCTTTTTTTTCCCCCAGCAATGATCTTAAATGTATCTTGGGAGGGAAAAAAATTAGCTGTAAATCAAGCCCAGGTCTCCAAGGTGATAGCAATAGAAGTTGTCTAATTAGAAATGTTGCTATCAATCTCCCCACATCAAATTGATATGAGGTGTAGTCATGAAAAGAAAGAATGAGAGATGAATATACAATTAACTGTAATCCCATTACAGAAGTTTAATCTTAATTAAATTGAAACCACTGATTAATTGCTGAAATATATTTTCTTATTTTTTAAAAAAGGGAGAGATTATATAAACTATACACTGCCTGCAAGAAAGGCGGGGGTGAGGATCTGTTAGAGCTGAAAGCTTAACATAAAGACCAGCCTCGGTGATGAATGACGAGGGAGTTAGCTTGCACACAAGCAACTCATCAAAATGTGGTCTTTAATTTGGGCTCATATACGATTAACCAGGGAGTGTGTGTTCATTTCCTTCCACCGTAATTAAGGGGAGAGGCACCAGATTCACAAATTCCAAGGGGACCATTTAAAGTCTGGTACATTACATGGCACTCTTATTAAAGGGCCATCTCTGGTAAATAAAACAGTTCACGGTGCCAAATGAACATTTTGCAAACCTTAAAATGAAATGAGTTTGTAATGAAAGACCATGTGTTTTAATGGCTGTCTGCAGTGCAGATTAACAGCAGTCAGAACTGCAGATGTGGGGTCTTTATGGAGGCTGCTGAACTGATTAGTACTGGATTTTAGCTTAAAGAACCGTCAAAATTAGCCCACTTTTTTTTTTTGAGGAATGATCACAGAACTACACAGGTAAGTAACTTATAGTATTCTGTCTGGGACTTCTCCAAAAATAAAACATGGTCTTTGAATATTACATATAACATTATTAATTTTCCCACAGTTTCTTTTATTCAGAATGCTTCAAGGTGATATGAGAAATATCTTCTCTGCCTCCACTTCATTTGACGGACTCCAAACATGACACCCCATCTTATTCTCCATTGCTGTACAAAACCCCCCACAAGGCCATCGCTGCTGGTCCTCCCCCCAACTCTGCTGGTTCGCCCTTCTCCCCTGCTGCTGCTATTTCTACTTATAGAATATTCTAGCCTGTGTTTGATTTCTTCAGTTCAGAACTAAAACTGAGAATAATTTGTCCTAACTTCTATTGTCACTATCACTTTTCTCCCCTCCCCTTTGACTGGGGGCAAAGAAAGACTGGCATAGGAGCAGGAAAATGGGGCTTATCTGCTCTCCAAATTGTCGTCTGAACTGGAGGCCAGTAGAAGTGAGAATAAAGTTTCAATTTCTGGTTTCAGTTATATAGGGGAAAGAGATGGCAGATTTGCTCTCATATAATCACAAGACATCCAATATGCAGATGATAGTCTATAATGGGCATTTTCTGTTCCCAAATCAGGATCCAGCATAACTCTAGCAATAGCACTTAGTCTTATATACCGCTTCAAAATGCTTTACAGCCCTCTCTAAGCAGTTTACAAAATCAGCATCTTGCCTCCAACAATCTGGGTCCTCATTTTACCAACCTCAGAAAGATGGAAGACGGAGTCAGCCTTGAGCCAGTAAGAATTGAACTGCCGACAGTCGGCAGAATTAGCCTGCAATACCGCATTCTAACCACTGCACACCACAGCACTTGATCCAGTATAATAATTTCAGCTGAGTAAAAGCTTTGATGGTTCCAATGTGCATCCACACAGAGAAGGATGTTAAGAACATAAAATAGATATTATACACTTACAGTTTGGATTCCTACTACGCTGGTCACAGATGCGGCATTGAGGGTTTCTTGCTGGTTGGCCAGGGACATGTTCCACCAGCTTACAATACATTTCTGGACCTCTTTTACCACAGGTAGCATTTGTGGTGATGAGAGCATTAGAAGCCAAGTTGAGCACTGCAGGAAACAAACCTGAACAAAGAAAAAGAAAGCAACACTTGAGTAAAATATTCATAGAAATGTTGTATATTTTTGGTACAGGGATTGGTGATATACTTTCTACAGCAGTTTTAGAAGTCATATTGATTCAGTATGCATAGAACACACTGCAAAAATATAGCCATTCAAAATGTTTTGCCTTTAACATAAGTAACACTGAGAAATCAAAAAGTACAGATCAATGGTTTACCCACTTTAGGATCTATGTTAGTGTCCATTTCTGTGATCTATATTCTCTCCCTGTCTCTCTGCCTCTGTCTCTCTCCCTCTCCCTCCCTCCCTCCCTCCCTCCCTCTCTTTTCTCACTTCTCTTTCCATTTAACTCTCTATCATCTTTCTCTATTCAACTATCTAACCATCTCAACGTGCACTCTGGACAACAATTAAAACAATTAAAAACTAACATAATACATAAAATCAGAGTCAAGATACATGAATGTAACAGAAGGAGGAATAACCATAGCCCACACAAATGGCAAACTAAATTAATTAAGAGCTTGAAGGGAAAAATACATTTTTAAAGATGTCCTAAATGTTTTCAGGGTCATGGCAGTTTGAATTTCAGGGGAATGCTTCAGAGGTGGGTTTCAGCAGGTTCTAACCAATTCTGAAGAACCGGTAGCGGAAATTTTGAATAGTTCAGAGAACCAGTAGTAAAAAATCTGACTGGCTCTGCCCCCATCTATTCTCTGCCTCCAAAGTCCCAGCTGATTGGGAGGAAATGGGGATTTTGCAGTAACCTTCTCCTGGAGTAGGGTGGGAATGGAGATTTTACAGTATCCTTCCCCTGCCACACCCACCAGCCATGCCCACCAAGCCATGCCACACCCATCAAACCACACCCACAGAACGGGTAGTAAAAATTTTTAAACCCACCACTGGAATGCTTATTCAAAAAGAAGATGTTATGAAAAGGAAACATGGATCCCAAGTCTCATCATATGGATGGGAACTGATGGGTGCCTCCTTTGTCAGATCTTACAGCACAAAATAGTTGGGAGAGAGACAGTTCCTTAGAGAGAAAGGCTCTATGTCACAAGGGGCTTTAGAGATGATAACCAGCAACTTGAATTACTCTCAGAAGTTCACTACAAACCAGCACCATTTATGTAAAAGAAATGTTACACGAGTATGAACCCAGTACTGTGCCACTGCATTTTGAATCAGCTTTAGTTTATGGGGAATTTTAAAGAGTCACCTCAAATACCTTAAGAACCATGTTCCCATAGAAACTTGGCTGAGCCAAGGTTAAATCAGTTCTCCTCCATTCAGACTCCTCCATTCAGACTCAAACAACATCCCGGCACTGGAACACAACTTCAGTTGCATCACTTGGTTCAGAAGAGAATAGGATGAGCTGCTAAATACCATAAACTTTCTGATGGTACCTGGCCTCAATGAAACATTAGCACCCTTTTCCTATCTTTTCAAGCTTTACCGTTCCCAGTATGATCCACCTTTATTCCAATGGATTTCTGCAATAATTTTAACATCTGCAGTGTTTTGAACTGATCAATAAGTGAAACTCTGGATTTTCTACTCAAAAACTTTAAGTTGTAAATATGGATTGATGTTGATGTTATAGTATTTTTTTTAAAAAAAGGAAGACAAATGAGCTAGGTATATAAAAAACAAAAGAGACAGGGGTGACATTGGTGTGATGGTTATGTTGGAAGAGGTTTGGGGATATCCTAGTTCAAGTCCACTCTCATCCATAACACCTCAATCACACTCTATCAGCTCAACCGTCCTCACAGAGTTATTGTGGTGAGAGGCACAATTTATACTGTCTTGAGCAATTGGCGATAAAGTGGGATTAAGCATAAAGTCGAAGAGCAGCATCTTCTCCTTGCCATATTACATGTCTGCAAATCGTTCTCTGGTTCCAGCTACAAACTTTAATAGGCACGAAGTCTAACCTCATCTAAAATTGTCAAGGATGGACTTGAATGTGTAACAGATTTTCAAATAATTTCCCGTCTTCTTCCTTGCAGAATTAATGCAATGTTATTCAGACCATTTCTTTTAATCTGCCACCTCAGTTCCCTTGTCTGTCCCTGCAATTAACCTTTGTGTCATTTAATTACTGACCCTGTTGGTCATGGTACAGTTATCCTCTGACATTCTACATTAGTGACTCCAATGCTCCCTTTAAAACTAGGTTAAACCTATTACCTAAGCAAGGCACCCAATTAGTTACTAACATGTTCAATTTGTACAGCCAGTCAATCAATAGTTAGAATTTTGTCAAATTTGCAACTTGCCATGTTTTTTCTTGTGTTTTTAAGTTCTTTATTTTACTCCTGCTGGGTTTTCCTTTAAAAAAAACCCCAACTATTACCACAACAACTCTTCACCACCACCATTTGGATATATTTATGGCTCTCTATAGTGCAGGGAGGGGTGCACAGTAAAAAGTGGGTACTGAAAGTGCAAATGAATTGTCAGTGGCTCCAGCAGCTCCCAATTGACTTACAACCTTATTATGTCTGAAGCTCTGTGGCGTGACTCTCACAAAAGACAGCAATCATTTACACATAAGGTAAAGACCCCCATCCCACTTCCCTCTAGCTTCAACTAACATGATATAAATAGATAAAGTATTCAGGTAGAAAAAGGATTTACACCAGAAGATGTTGGAAAACATATAAAAGGAATATAAACAGAAGGTGTGAAACAGTAATAAGGAAAACAAACACCAGTGTAGATTTCCTTTTTCTTTCATTTATTCCTGTTACATATTCACAATAATGTAGCGTGAGGACAGAATGACTTTTTAGGGACAACTAAATATTATATGCAGATGCAAAAAGTGAGCACCTGTCTACCCTAGACAAGTTCAAATCACCAGAACCGGATGGATTACACCCCAAGGTTCTGAAGGAACTGGCAGATGAGATCTCAGAATCACTGAACTATATCTTTCAAAGATCCCACAGCACCAGGGAACTGCCAGAGGACTGGAAAAGAGCTGATGTAGTCCCATCTTCAAAAAAAGAAAAAAAAATACATTCAGGAAAGTACAGACCTATCAGCCTGACCTCAATACCAGGGAAGATTCTGGAAAAGCTAATCAAGCAATGAATCAGCAAACACCTAGAAGCAAACAAAGTAATAACCAAAAGCCAACTTGGGTTTGTCAAAAAAAGATGATGCGAGAGTAATCTTATTGCATTCTTTGACAAAGTGACAAAACTAGTGGCCCAGAGGAATGTTGTTGATATAATAGACTTCAGTAAGGCATTTGATAAAGTAGACCATAACCTACTACTAGATAAAATAGAAAAATGTGGGTTAGACAGTATCACAACCAGATGGATTCCTAACTGGCTGACCAACCACAACATGTAATCCTCAATGGAACTGCATCTACATGGGGGGGAAGTATGCAGTGGGATACCACAAGTCTCTGTTTTAGACTGAGTACTCTTCAACATCAATGATTTGGACAAGGGGATAGATGGGGAACAGTTAGAACAATTAATCAGTGGAACAACTTGCCTCCAGAAGTTGTGAATGCTCCAACACTGGAAGTTTTAAAGAAGATATTGGCTAAAACATATGAAGAATGGTTGCACGAACTGGGTATGCCTAGTTTAATGAAAAGAAGGATTAGGGGAGACATGATAGCAGTGTTTTAATATCTTGGGGGCTGCCATAAAGAAGAGGGAGTACTATTCACGGCTGTCGTTTGAAGATCATTTGACGGCCATCTCCAGGAGAGCCTTTCACCAGGTTCGCCTGGTTCGCCAGTTGCGCCCCTTCCTCGATCAGGATGCCTTATGCACAGTCACTCATGCTCTCGTTACCTCTTGCCTGGATTATTGCAATGCTCTCTACATAGGGCTCCCCTTGAGATGCACTCGGAGGCTTCAGTTGGTCCAGAACGCAGCTGCGCGAGTGATAGAGGGAGTTCCACGTAGCTCCCATGTAATACCTCTCCTGCGCAGACTGCACTGGCTACCTGTTGCCTTTCAGGTGCATTTCAAGGTTTTGGTTACCACCTTCAAAGCGCTCCATGGCTTGGGGCCTGGGTACTTACGGGACCGCCTGCTGTTACCCCATGCCTCCCACCGACCCGTACGCTCACACAGAGAAGAACTTTTCAGGGTGCCGTCCGCCAAACAATGTCGGCTGGCGGCCCCCAGGGGAAGATCCTTCTCTGTGGGGGCTCCTACTCTCTGGAACGAGCTTCCCCCTGGTCTACGCCAAATACCTGACCTTCGGACCTTTTGCCGCGAATTGAAAACACATTTGTTCATTCGCGCGGAGCTGGCTTAAGGTTTTTTCTTAAACTGTCTAGATTTTAAATTTTAAATTCTATTTATGTTTTAAATTGTGGTTTTTAGATTTTAAATATTTTAATTTTTTGGCCAATTGTATAATAAGTTTCTTAATTTAGTTTTTAATTGTACATGGTTTATGTTTTATCTTGGCTGTACACCGCCCTGAGTCCTTCGGGAGACGAGCGGTCTAGAAATCCTATTATTATTATTATTATTATTATTATTATTATTATTATTATTATTATTATTATTATTATTATTAATAATAATAATAATAATAATAATAATACTAATACTAATAATAATATTCTCCAAAGCACCTGAGGGTAGGACAAGAAGCAATGGGTGGAAACTAATCAAGGAGAGAAGCAATCTAGAACTAAGGAGAAATTTCCTGACAGTTAGAACAATCAATCAGTGGAACAACTTGCCTCCAGAAGATGTGACTGCTCCAACACTGGAAGTTTTAAAGAAGATATTGGATAACCATTTGTCTGAAATAGTATAGGGTTTCCTGCCTAAGCAGAGGGTTGGACTAGAAGACCTCCAAGGTCCCTTCCAACTCTGTTATTTTGTTGTTTTTTTCTGTTAAATTTCTTAGTGGTATAAAACAAAACAGAAAGGAAAATCACCACACAAAAATTGGGTAATATTTTTCCTAACAACTGGATTTTTTTTGCCTAAACTTGGTAATCAAGTCATGATTATCTGAGAACAAAGCAGTTAGTGTTTAATACATCATAGTATCTGCCATCTTAGACAAGATATTCACTCTTTGTCTCAATATATCCATATGTGTGTAAATATAAATACATTGATTATTCATTTGAGACACTTTTGAAATAAACTAAAAGAGTTGTAATTGATCAACCATAGCAGGCCATTTAAATTTAAGCTCACATCACTTGTTTTAATACATATTATGTGTTACTCAGGTTGAGTATAATCCACTTAAAGTCAACCCAAAAACATGGCCATGAGTGGAAAAACCAATACCATAAGTGTACATAGTAACATTTTTGGGTACCATTGATAAAGGCAACAGCATGGTAGAATTAAAATCAACCACAAAAATATGCCAACTTTGGCTTATTTAAGATAACAAACAATCAAACTGTTGTCAATCAATAGCCTTAGTTCATCTTGCAAGAATTAGTATTGCTGCTGAAGTTCAGATTTATCAGCCTGGTTTGCAAGGGGACTAAGCAGTATTAATCTTTCTAGGCATGACTATAATCCAATATTGTGCCCTTCTCTTGCTGAAATCTTGAATGTAGCATGATAGTATCCAAGTAATATGCCAGGCATGAGGAACTGTGCCCTTGAAAAGGATGTCAGATTGCTCTTAAAGCATGTCTCATAGCAGAGATGCATCTGATATACAACTGAATATAAGAGACTTTCATGAAATTTAGTGTTGATGGCTTTGATGAAAGAGATTCATTCTTACTGCAGTCCTAATGATGTTGAGAACTGGTGCAATGTGGGAGATGGGAAGAAGATCAACAATAGCAAAATAAAGCCATTTGGTAAATCTGGTCCTGAATCAAATGTTCATCAATTGTTAAGATGAATAGTAATCTTTACTTAAAAGATTCAGTCGGAAATATCTTTTGAGATAACGTCTTTATTTTAATTGCTTTTCCTAACTGTTATGAAAAAATTGAAAAATTTAATCATAATAGCAGTAGCACTTAAGACTTACATACCACTTCACAGTGCTTTACAGCCCTCTCTAAGCAGTTTACAGAGTCGGCATATTGCCCACAAAAGTCTGGGTCCTCATTTTATCAACCTTAGAAGGATGGAAGGCTGAGTCAACCTTGGTAGGATTTGAACTGTCAAATTGCAGCCAGCTGGCAGCCAGAAGAAATAGTCTGCAGTACTGCGTTCTAACCACTGCGCCACCACGGCTCTATTAAAAATCTTATAAAAGATTGTCTTGATCCTTTTCAGTCGAGGTACAGACCAGGCATGAGAAGGGACATGGTATTGAACGATCTCTGACATGGGCAGGATGGGGATTTTGCATCCATCCTCCCCCTCCTTGATCTTTTGGTGGCTTTTGATACAATCAACCATGGTAGCCTTCTGGATTGGCTCAGGGGATTATGGGTAGGCAACACGGTGTTGTGCTGGTTCACTTCTTTTCATGGGGTTAATTATAGTCACTCAATGATTTTGGAGAGGGCAGATCTCTCTCTTGAGGTGCTACAGGGTTCAATGTCTCTCCACTCCTATTTAACATGTATATAATGCCACTGAGTGAATCATCCATAGCCATGGGATGATGTATCATCAGTATGCTATGAAAGACTGCTAAATCCTTTATTAGCATGAGTTATAAACTCAAACTATGCTGATATCAGTGAGAAAATTTAGAGTAGGGAAGTCTTTCGTAGCTTCTGCAACATTATTTTCTCTTCCCACTAATTGGCAGAGGAGGTAGGCTGCCTATCCTATTGTATCTGCCAGGAAAGAAAGTATTTATCTTCTTTTTAAAGTGGGCGTCGATTATAAAGACTATACTTAAAATTACACATAAAATGGAATACCTGATGATCTATTCGCAATAAACTGAGCTAAAATGAAATTAAAATGCTCCCCAAATAGTTAATCATATGCACTTTAGAAATTACTGCACCCATGCACTATTTTACGAAGACATATATCCATGTACTGATGCGCTCCTGTGCTTTGGTTGTGAACAGTTTACCAAGATCAATGGGAAGAAAACATTGCCTCTCCATTGTGCCAATGGGATGTCATTAATTGAGAACAAAATTTGACCCTGTAATGCAACAGGACAAGCAACTAATGTTAGATGCAAGGGACGCACTGTCAATGTGTCAGGGTTTCAAAAAAAAAAAAAGAATCTTATCCTATTCAACCCCTTGCTGGCATACATGAGCAGAAATGGAAAGCACAACACAGAAGCAGCAGACAGTGGGAGATGAACTCCTATCTGCTCTGAAGTGAAATCCTGAATTGCTGGTGGTGGTCAATGGTGGGTTTCAAATTTTTTCACTACTGGTTCTGGGGGTGTGGCTTAGTGGGCGTGGCATGGTTTGGTGGGCGTGGCAGGGGAAGGTTACTGCAAAATCCCCATTTCCTCCTGATCAGCTGGATTTCAGGAGGCCGAGAATAGATGGGGGCGGGGCCAGTCAGAATTTTTACTACCAGTTCTCTGAATTATTCAAAATTTCTGCTACCGGTTCTCCAGAACTGGTCAGAACCTGCTGAAACCCACTTCTGGTGGTGGTGTGTAGATGGCCAAGCCTTTGAGCTGGCATTTTTGAACTTTTGGGTTCAAGGACTCAGGACGATCAGATCTGAACATAAAGAATTCACATTAACAGCAAAAAGCTACAGAAAACACCTATTCTTTCCATCTGATGGTAGGCCACATTTTTGTTTAACCAAGACTGGTAGCCTTTGTAAAGCCCTTTGTAAAATCCTGCTTTTCTGTACCCATTACTTTTGCTTTATAGTGCTTTAACTTGATAAAAAATCCTAGCAGAGGTTACATTTGTCTCTGTTAACTACTGATATGATCTAGTGCCAGGCAAACAAAAGTGATTCAGTACTAATTAGAGTCTTTGCTTTCTTCTTCTTTTGTGCTATTGGAGATGTCACTTCTGGATAATGCCTTTGGAAAACAGATGTGGGGAAAAACCGAAGCTCCTTCCTGCAGTTCACTATATACAGATTAATAGAAAATGATTTCATGTTCCTCAAACTCACTATTCCATCCTTATTTCTGACAGGATGATTTTTTAAACACATTCAGAAATTCTATATCTGCTGCCCAATAGATTTTATATACCGTATTTTTCGCACTATAAGATGCACAGGACCATAAGACGCACATTAGCTGTAGAGGAGGAAAACAAGAAAAAAACAATCTGCCTCTGCCTCCCAGCATCCATCTGGTATTCATCTGGCTAGAGTCCTTTCAGCAACCAGAAAACAGCCTGGTCAGCTTCAGCACATTATTGCAGCCCCAGCACATGGCTCATCAGAGTTCCAACTCTGTTGCGCCCACCGGTGGTCAACTGAGCTGATCTGCTGCCGCTGCTGGGGTATGCTGGAGCCTTCACTGCCAAGCAGCTCATTGGTGGTTGCATCAGCCTCTCGGAATACCGCCAATCAGCTGTTCTAGGTGGCAGGGATTGCCGCCACCTATCGCTGCCACCTATCACCACTGTTTGCTACCAAAACTGTTTGCTGCCACCAATTTCCACCAATCACCACCAATCACCATTGCTACTGTTTGCCATTCACCACTGTTGATTGCCACTATCTATTGCTGCCATTCTCCGCCATTCGCCACCACTGCCATTCACCACTGCCAATTGCCGCTGCTACCATTCAACGATTGCCACAGCTGCCATTAGGCGGCACTGATCGGTGGCAGTGGTGGTGGCGAATGGCAATGGCGATCGGCAGTGGCGATTCCCGCCACCTAGAACAGCTGATCAGCTGTATTCCAACCACCGATCAGCTGCTTGGCAGCGAAGGCTCCAGTGTTCCCCGGTGGCAGCGAATGGCAGCAGCAGTGACAGGAGGCGGCGACATGCCACTGCACCAACCCCTCCCCCCTGCCGCAATATTCACTCTATAAGACACACAGACATTTACACCCACTTTTTTGGGAGTGGGGGAGTGTGTCTTATAGTGCGAAAAATATGGTAAATTCTGTCACAACATACACATTTTTATGCATGGCTTTTCTGATTGGTGTAATATGGCTTATTTTTTATGCAGCTACCCAATACATTGCTTTCTACAAAACTTTTCCAAATACATACTTTTTAAATAAAATTCTTAAACACACGCTTAGGCAAAGTGATTATGCAGTGATATGTATAATGTCACATCAATCACAGCTCTAGTGTCTGAATCATTTCCTACTCCAGATGAGACCAATTATAATGGACCCTCCCCCAGAGGTCTTATGGATTTGGATGGATTCCATGACAGACTTGGGGTGCTTCCTATAAATCTAGGAAGGCAATTCAGTTAAATACTATGTCACCTGCTGATAAGTTAACCAAGCTTTTGATGAGATTGCTATTGGTTTTTCTCTTCAGGCTATTCCCTTGGTTTATCAAGAAATTTGGGAATTGAAGTGACAGAAGCAATGCTAGGCAAGAAGAGGAGAAAGACAAATAGTCAAGCTGACCAATCAGGGACATAAGTTCAACTTTGAGCCTACATCATGGCAATGGAAAGGCAAAGTGTCATTACTTCTGCTCACTTAGTGCTACATTTCCAAAGTTTCCATAGTTTTCCTTAAAACATTATTATTGGTGTAATTACTAAAAGACTACCAATACTACAATTACTGCTACTTCCTATTGCAATCAGCATTCAACCCTGCCAAAAGTAAATAAAAACTATCCCCCCCTGCATATCATCAAAGATTTTCGAAATTCATTTTTAAGCTTTGTGGAGAAATCTTAAAATGGTACTAAATGTGTATCGGGTGTAGCAACAGCAATAAAGGTCTGAAAATTTCATACCTTCTCAAAAGCTTCTTCAGAAGAGATATAAAGTACTGTCTTTTGTAGGATAACACAATGCTGGAATATGGCAACACAATAAGCAAGCATATGAAAACAATGGGGCGAAACAAACATATTGTTGCAGTCAAGGATAATTCCCTACAGTACCCCATAGAGAATAATTTAATATACTCAATCCACCATGGAAAACAACATGTTTATACAGCCAGAGAATAAGTTCCATTTGTAGGTATCACTGCCCAGACCCAACAATAGTATGGGCAGAGTGGAAAATATGAAGTTAATGTTTGTTCAGAGGCAAAGAAAATACAATATTACACCCTTTCAGTTCAATCATTCCTAAAGCATTAACATCTACTGCATTTTTTCTTTTTTAAAAGAGGGCATTTCTATTGCTATGTTAGTGCTTTCACCCACTGATCACTTTATTAAAAATTCTTTGTCTTTTAGGCCAATGGTAGTCAACCTGGTTCCTATCACCCACTAGTGGGTGTTCCAGCTTTCATGGTGGGCGGTAGAGGTTTTGTCCGATACTGAAGCACTTTCCTTTTTTTTAATTTAATTGACTTCTTTTAAAAAATTCATAGCATTATTTAAAAACATTTTCATCAGGTTTTCATAAAATTCCCCGTGACAATTTAAATTTCTGAAACTATACTATTTGTATCGTCCGCGCATAAGTTTAGTTCACATTACGTAAGTGAAACTAAATGGCACTATAGTGCAACTGTAAACAAAAAAGCCTCATCCCAGAATAGCTCGCACATCTTTCCCCCACACCACCCAGCTGTAACAGACAAGCAGAGCTGGTAGCCGGCACCCCCCCAAAACTCAATCCACGATGCACGAGAGGCATGTGCAGACAACGATACACAGCGCATTACTGTGGAACCGGTGGGCGGTTAGAAAATTTTACTACTAACAGAGATGCAAAAGTGGGCAGTAGATATAAAAAGGTTGACTACTCCTGTTTTAGGCTGTGCATCCCTCCCCTCCTCCAGTCTTTCAGCTATATTTCTCCTCTGATATGTTTGTTTTCTCTCCTTCTTGTTATCTGTGTCTGTTTGTGCAGATAAACACTCACACAGACATTCATTAGATTTCTACTATTTTCCAGCTAAACGATATCCTCTTTTCCAGCAAACTCTGCCTCTAATATTGAACTTACATAAACTGACATTTTGGCACCACTTTCATTATGACAGAAAATGAAGGCTGTGGCAAGAGGGACTTTCATCAAGGATGCCTGCTTTGTTTACAGCAGGTATGAAGTAGATCTGATCCACTACATATTGCTGGAGGTCAGCTCCCATCAGTCTCAGAAAACATTGCCAGTACAGTAGTCACGGTTGATAGGAATTGTGTTCCGTGTAGCTGTTTTCACTTATTTTCATAAACAAGCTTAGACATTTTATACAGAGTATTCCTTTTTTGTAGCAGTGGAACAGAGGTGCAGCTGTTGAAATGTGCTGCCTAATTCCTTCTTTGCTAACCCAGTTCTTGATCATTCCGCTGAAACCAGAACATTTTACAATGCAATAACTGTTTGTTTGCTTCCCCAACCCCACTTGTGTTGAGGATCAGTTGTGTTGAGAGCTCAGAAGCAGATGGCTGTCAGAAAAGCAATGACAACATAACATGGATAAGAACTAATAAACAAATGCATCTTGGTGAATAGTACAGAAGTCCTGCCTATAAATGCCAACAGACAGCTGGCTTGAAAATACTGTCATGCTATACTGAATACTACATGTTTATTTTAGTATTGATGAGTATTAGATGGTTATCATTTTAGCCAGCGCATCTCTGGATTAAGTTTTACTTGTCTTTCAAGGATCTTAAATTAAGTACTCTGTTTCATTAATTTGTCTTAAAAAGAGAATGTAGTATGGGCAAAGTGGAAAATATGAAGTTAATGTTTTTTCAGAGGCTTTTCAGAGGATTTATATATTCTATTAATGCTGAAAAAAATGGCATAGCCACAACATCAGCCAAATCCATATACTGTATT
This sequence comes from Ahaetulla prasina, assembly GCF_028640845.1. Taxonomy (NCBI): domain Eukaryota; kingdom Metazoa; phylum Chordata; class Lepidosauria; order Squamata; family Colubridae; genus Ahaetulla; species Ahaetulla prasina. Next base: position 107,771,914 of record NC_080539.1, read on the forward strand.
CTAATATAATTCTAATATTCTCAAAAAGCAAATATTTTTCTCTTAAATATATTTTGAAAGATTCTAGGCCTGACTAATGATTATTTATTAGCAGGACTGACTAATGATTATTTTAAATTGTATTTAAGGTTCCCAGAAACCTTAAATTATCTCTTTTACCTATTTTTAGATAAATAGGTACCTAAAAATCTATTATCTCTCCTCATTATTTTGGACATCTTAACTTATCTTCACCCTACCCATTTCTTCTTCTTCTTCTTCTTCTTCTTCTTCTTCTTCTTCTTCTTCTTCTTCTTCTTCTTCTTCTTCTTCTTCTTCTTCTTCTTCTTCTTCTTCTTATTCTTATTCTTATTCTTATTATTATTATCCTGGACATGGTCAGCCCAGAGCTTTAAATATCTTCATTAGCATTGTAGCCTAAATCCTCTAATCCCACTAATACTAGGTACAATTGAAAATATCATTTGTTCCATTTTATACATATTTAATTCTTTCCCAAATAGATGAAGCCAAGAAATCCATAAATACAGAAATATTAAAAAGGTACTCATTTGTTGCCAAATGAGTGCATTCGGCTCTCACCTAGGAGCGGTTTCATTCTATGTTCATTCAAAATAGGGTGTTGCCATCTTATTTTTGAATGACTGACCGGAAATAAATGAATGGTCTATCTTCTGAAAGTGTGATATTTACACTGACTGCCTCCCCCTAAGTCTTTATCTATGGATTGACCATTTTGTCTTGCCTTTGACAGGTCCACTAGATAATATTCAAATCATTGGAAGGTTGATGAGTTGCAACTTTGTCTTTTCTATGCCATAAGAACATTTTCTTCTACAATGGAAAAAAAATTCTATACCATCAGTTATAGATCACTCAACAGAAAATTACAGGTTAATAAATTTAGGCATCCAGGGTGAAGGGGAAATAGCATCTAAATCTAAATACTAGAGAAAAGTAGACATCTGAGTTGAAACATCTAAGATAACCGTTCCAGGTATCTTGAATTTGTATTAACACACACTGATATTTTAAGCCTAAGTGTCAATTTAATTTTGTTTTCTCTTTTGCATTGCATTTTCCAGTCAATTTTTTCTGTTTCTTAATATCTGCAAATCTATTCTCATTTTTGTACAATTAAAAAGTTCATCTATTTATATATCACTGTCAAAGAAAACCCGTTTTGCAAGTATAGGTTTTACTTTTCACTTGGCTCTCTTCAGATAGATTTATTTGTTTGTTTGTTTATTCTTGCCTGTATTGGTTTTTTGTACACATTTATCTTCAAAGTATAGTTGAACTTTTAAAAAAAGTTATCCGAGATAAATTCATTCAAACTATCTATAGATTAGTTTTATGAAGAGAGAGACTAATTTTTGCCAGAGAATTGTGACTGATAACATGGGACATCCCTTGAATCTCTTCATGAAAGATTAAGGATAAAAGGACAATTTTTCCCCCATGTCTTCACTCTGCTAAACAACCAATTTCCACAACACTGACAAACTATCTAGAAAGGCAGTATTACCATCATTATTCTCATCTTCCCTATTACCTATCACCTTATCTCCTTATGACTATAACTTGTTGCTTGTATCTTATGATTTAAATTGTTTAATTAGTATACTAGTATGGTTTATGTTGTTTGCTTATTTAGTATCCATGACTATCACTAAGTGTTGTACCTAATGTTTTATGATGAATGTATTTTTACAATGACTATGATAATGATCTATCACTATTGTTTTATGTACACCGAGAACTTATGCACCAGAGACAAATTCCTTGAGTGTCTAATCACACTTGGCCAATAAAGAATTCTACCCTCTAAAAGATGCTTCTATAGTTTTGCTCTGCCTGACCAAAGACTTCCTTTTTTTTTGCTTCAGAGTCACTCAAAAAAACAACAACAACACCCTCTCTAAATTATGAAATCTCTATAGATCAGTGATGCCTAACCTTTTCCGGATCGAGTGCCCAAAGCGCGTGTGCATGTGAATGTACGCCGCCAGAACCCCCAAAATGCAATGTGTGCATGGCCCCTGTGCATGTGCCCTGCCCCTGTGCTTGCACGTGTGGCCCTCTGCATGCACCCCGCCCCCCTGTGCATGTGCGCACGGCACCCTGCATGCGCCCCGCCTCCTGGGCATGCGCGGCAGAGACCTGAAGACCAGCTGGCTGGTGGGAAGCACCCACGCACACGCAGCGGACCTAAACTGTGGTGACAGCTTGTGTGCCATCAGAGAGTGCGCTGCGTGCCACCTCTGGCACGGGTGCCGTAAGTTCGCCATCACGGCTATAGATCAAGTTCAATATGTTTTATGGCTTTATTTCAGTACTGAAAGTATCTTGGTTGCTTCTACTGGGAATCTGGCTATAAGAAACTTGTTGGATTGATCTGAACAATAAGTTGCTGAATTAAGATGGAAGGTTAAGGCATTTTGGTGGGTTATTTCCAGAACGTATAAAAGGAAATACTGTTTCAGCCCTTATAAAATTTATACTATGAGATTCCATGGAGTTTTATCTTGTTTATTATTCTTTTCAACATCAATGTAAAGCTTCGGGTGGGGGAGAACATCTAGGGAATTGCTGTTAAATCTCTTCCTCTAGTACTTCCTCCAGATATTTGTTAATGCTTTTATTCACTAGGGCTGTACAAAGCTTCAGATGGTGATTTGATCAGAATGCGGTTTAGCTGAATCATATCAAGTCTTTGGATCAATTTAAGATGTCAAAACAAATCAGGTCCCTTCAAAGCACTTTGGAGAGATTTCAAAGGCAGTTCAAAGATTGGATGTGCTGTCTGGCTTTATTATAGCTTTAATTTTATAAATAAAAGAAAACCGGGCTAGCATTAAGTGCTGTGGCTGGTTCTCTAATATTTACATGAACAGCTAGCCAATGAGTTTTATCACCTCTGCAAACCCTGCATATTTAAATGCTATTCTTCTGATTACGGATTTATCTGCACTGGTCCGATGTGCCCTGCAATCAGAATGGATAGGCAACTACTTCTGGACAATAAAAGGAGACATCATCTATTAATCCCTCACTTAAGTTCAAAGTGACCAAATTTGACAATCGGACAACGTAAATGGATTCTCTGTGCCTCTATGATAGCTAAAATATTGCAGCATTATAAAGATAAATGCACGGGTCCATTTTTCAATGGATTGAAAACTTGACTGCAGTTGACGCTTCTGAGAGGATTGCCTATAGACGCAGACTTTGTATAAATAAGTATAATGAAATATGGGACCCATTTATACAGAACACAGTAAGTTAAAAATACTTGGGTGTATGTATTAGAAATATATAGCATTTGAATATTTGCATTAGACAAGGGCAAAGAGAATTGTAACTGTTTATTATTCTGATGACATTATTATTTTTCTTTTTTCTTTGTTGTACCTTTTTTTGTTAAAGCACTTTTTACGTGTTCTTTTTCCCCACCCCTTTTGACAATGCATATCACCATCACTGTTCCTTTTGTCTTTGGCTCTTTTTTTGTGTGTTATTCATTAAAAAGCAATAAAAAATATTTTTTTAAAAAAAGTTCAAAGTGACCTGAGGCCATGTTTTGCTTTTCTACTTCAAAAGTATACTTTTCCCTGTTATGTTGTTTTGAGTGCCCCTGTCCATGTGGGCCAGAATTCCTCTGTTTGCTGCAAGCTAACCTCCACAGTTCATTGATTAGTTTGTAGAGAAAGAAACTTTATATTCTTTGTATCATATTGTATTATACATGCATTAGTGATAACAACATATGTACTTCTCAGACTTTAATTGTTGTGCAAGTAGTCTCAGAAATTTTGCTAGAATTGCCAGGCCCAGAAAAGGAAGCAGTAAGGGCATAAAAGAATATTTAAACGTTTGCACGGTTTTTGAAAGTTTTTATTTTTAAGTTGACCTTGATATTTCTTTGTAGGTTCCTTTTTTTTCCCCGGCTGATCTGAAGGTTGCTGAGCTGTCCTTTCCTTATCCCTGCTGTTTAAAAAAGGTGCAGAGTAAACATTTCAAAAATAATTGCAATGAAACCCTTGAAGCGATCTGGCTGAAACTTTGCAATTTAATGTCCTCTGCAGGGTCTATTTTCCTATTTTTTCCCTCTATTCTTCAGAAAATAAAAGTTGCAGGTGGTTTGAATCTTTATAGCTAGTCCTCACTTAACGAATGCCCTGTTTAGCAATTGTTCACACTTACTAAGATATTGAAAAAGTAGCTTTCCAACCGGTCCTTGTACTTATGACGGTTATGTGGTCATGTGATCACCATTTGCGCACTCCATGCACTCCTTGCAGACAACAAGAACCCTATTCCAATGTTTACAGTTGCCTTGCTGTGGAATGTGTAGTATAAAAGGAAGCCATTCTTGTTTAAATTTGACTAGATTTATATTATGAATAGAGCTGTTCATTTTTCTATCATTAGATGTTTTCCAGTTTTGGTTTCCCAATCTGGCATCATTGGTGAGGTTCTTCTTTTTCAATGTTGTGCCAAACTCTAAAAAAAATTAACTCTTCATACTTTTAATTAAAGGAAGAGGAATTAAAAAGCCTCTTGATGCAGGTGAAGGAGGAGAGTGCAAAAGTTGGCTTGAAACTCAACATTAAGAAAACTAAGATCATGGCATCCGGCCCTCTCAATTCCTGGCAGATAGATGAGGAAGAAATGGAGGTAGTGACAGATTTTGTTTTCCTGGGCTTCAAGATCACCACAGATGGGGACTGCAGCCAAGAAATTAAAAGACGCTTGCTCCTGGGGAGGAAAGCTATGGCAAATCTAGACAGTGTACTAAAAAGCAGAGACATCACCCTGCCAACAAAAGTGCGTATAGTCAAGGCTATGGTTTTTCCAGTTGCAATGTATGGCTGTGAAGGTTGGATCATAAGAAAGGCTGAGCGTCAAAGAATTGAGGCCTTTGAACTCTGGTGCTGGAGAAGACTCCTGCGAGTCCCTTGGACTGCAAGGCGATCAAACCAGTCAGTCCTAGAGGAGATCAACCCTGACTGCTCCTTAGAAGGTCAGATCCTGAAGATGAAACTGAAATACTTTGGCTAATGAGAAGGAAGGACTCCCTGGAGAAGAGCCTAATGCTGGGAAAGATTGAGGGCAAAAGAAGAAAGGGACGACAGAGAATGAGGTGGCTGGATGGAGTCACTGAAGCAGTAGGTGTGAGCTTAAATGGACTCCAGAGGATGGTAGAAGATAGGAAGGCCTGGAAAAATGTTGTCCATGGGGTCGCGATGGGTTGGACATGACTTCGTAACTAACAACAACTCTTAATTAAATGCGAAGTTCTTCCGTTTAAAATAATACACATTTGGATCCAAGTATATTTTCAGTATAATGCTGTTTTCTGCAAACCTGTATCTTTTGTATCTGTATTTTTTGTTTTATAATGTTATTTGTTACTATCTTTTCAGACTAAGTGAGACCCGTCTATCAGGGCAACCTGGTCTACCCAGATATGGGACGGTGCATACTGCTTCTGCTTTCGCCTTTCAGCCCCAATCCAGGAGTCTTCAAGGCAGTTGCTTTCACTATAAACTATTTTTGTGTTGAATTTATATTTACCAACAAAGAAATAAAAGGAGACTAGTATAGATCTATTTCAAACTATTTAGTTCTCAGCAGCTAGCCATACCCTTCTGAGATTTGCACCCAGGCTGCTTGCATATTAGGTAGATGTGTTCTATAATCACAATCTAATAAAAATTGATTGTTTTTTCATAGATCCATGATGATGTGAAAATCTCTAACTAGAAGAATGATAAATAATGGTAACTGACATGGACGTACAGTGTGAGTCCATACAGCATGCCAAGCATTGTCCTCTTCGACACAGTTTCTTAACAAACTGCAAAAGCCAGATTCTCACACGGTTTAGGCATAAAACATGGTTTGTAAACCACAGAGATATATTTACACATTACATTAAGCCAAAAGTAAGCTGCTCATACTATTATTTATGTACCTTGATGAACATATCTTTTCTTTTATGTACACTGAGAGCATATGCACCAAGACAAATTCCTTGTGTGTCCAATCACACTTGGCCAATAAAATTCTATTCTATTCTATTCTATTCTATTCTATTATTTATTTATTCTAGTTAAATACTCTTGCAATAAAAATGTTCAGTAGTATACCCAACGGATGCCAACCTACAACACAAAACTCACAGTAAAATTTACAAACATATGAAGTAATAGAACAAACAGCTATAGATGCCAACTCCAGTTTCAGTAGCCATAACAATCCTCAAAGTTTAAAATGGAAAAGTTCCATTTTCAAAGTAGGTGCCAATAAATAAAACCAAAGTAGGTACCAGTGGTGGGTTGCTACCGTTTTGCCCCAGATCAGGCAAACTGGTAGGAACAGTGATGGGAGGCTCCACCCACCCAGCTGGACGCTTCTGCACACGTGCAGAAGTGTTGCACCTGTGCATGAGCACGTGCACGCCAACAGGTGAACTAGTAGCAACAGGTTTTCAAATCTGCCCCTGATAGTTACCCCCAAAACTCTGGGGAAAGATGTTCCATAAAGCAGGAGCCACCACAGAAAAACACTGTCACAATCCTTGGTCTTTCTCAACTCAGATATGTGGGAACCTTGAATATTCTCACCCTGTATAGAAGGAAAGTAGTCCTAAAGATATCTAATCTACCATAATATGGAAATCCAGTTAAATTTTAATTCCACAGCTGCTTCTTATACTTTCAAAATTTATCATTTATATCTTTTATGAACACAGAGCTTAGGCACCTAAGACAAATTCCTTGTCTGTCCAATCATACTTGGCCAATAAAAAATTCTATTCTAATATACTGTATATATATGAAGATTTTCTCTGTATAAGAAATAGAATAGAATAGAATAGAATAGAATAGAATAGAATAGAATAGAATAGAATAGAATAGAATAGAATAACAGAGCTGGAAGAGACCTTGGAGGTCTTTTAGTCCAACACCCTCTGCCCAGGCAGAAAACCCTACACCACTTCAGGCAACATCTTCTTTAAAAAATTCCAGTGTTGGAGCTTTTACAACTTCTGCAGGCAAGTTGTTCCACTTATTAATTGTTTTAACTGTCAAGAAATTTCTCCTTAGTTCTAAATTGCTTAGATGTTTCATCTAAGAAAATGTTTCAGAAATGACACACAGATATCAAGAAGAATCTTACTTGAACCAGACAAGAATCTATATATCAGAGGTCAACTTTTTCTTTTTATAGTGGCAAGCCAAATATTTAATGGGAAACTCAGAAGCACAATACGAGGCAGTCAGCTCTTGCTCCCTAATTGCTAGCATCAACTGCTGTGGATGAACCAGATATTTATTTTATTCACCTATTTTGCCCTAATAGTTATGCTGTCCCCAACTATTATTAGGTAAGTATTTCTGCCATATATAAAAGGCTTGTTTATAGTACAACACTTTCCACCATTACAGAAGAACTCTATCATCCATGTTTTAAATGGAAGGCTATACAGTAATTTCATTACGACTCTCAGAATGGGTCTAGTTTATTATTGTTTTACCAGGTCACCCAGTTTGGAAAAGCTCGCAGCAAGAATGCTGAACATAGCAAACTCTCCTTGTTGTTCTTTCCCTGCAGAAATGCTCTCTGGAAACATCAGAGAGCCCTGCTGTGGTAAAGAAATACTTAAAGATTACATTTCTTAAAACCAGTTGTCCTGCCCTTTCCATGGTATCTCAGCAACAGCCTTTGTAATTCATTGGCCAATGGCTTATTTTTGTGATTTGGAACCTGGCTGAATCAAGACCTAGTCTCAGCCTCAGAAAATACTCTTTTTTCCTCATTAAGAGAAAGTGGGAGAAGCACAGGGATAGGTGAAGGAATAAAGCTAACCATGTTTCCCTGAAAATTGGCCCAGGCCTAGCCTGGTTGGGTGTTCCACTCCCAGCGCATGCACAGCAAGCACATAGGGGAAGTGGTGAATCTGAACCGGTTTACTACCAGTTTGCTGGCTGCACATGCGCACTGTGCACCAAATGCGCACTGTGAGCGTGCATACGCAGTGCACGCCAAGAGAAGGCATGGGGTAAATAGAACAGCAAGTAGGGGGGGGGGTTATATTCCAGGGACTTCTCAAGTGTTATTTGGGAAAGGAGGAAAAAAAAATCCAGAGATTCAACAGGTTTTCATTTTGGTTTTTCTTGTCTTTTGTTCTGAAAAAAATAACTACTTTCCTCGTCAATGATTTATTAGAGACAGCTGACTACTTTTAAAAGGGATTGGAAAGAATTTCTAAGTTGAAAATTTTTCATCTCCCTTTTGTCCTCAGCATAGGCCAATCATATATGTAAATGAATATACTGCATTTTTAGTGCATGCAGACAATAAAAAGCAAATCAGAAATAGCATGGTCTAAAAAGAATTCATTTGTGATGTAAAACAAGCATTCTTTCAGGTAAGAAATGAAAGGGAGAAAAGTCTTCCTACAATATAGAACAATTTATGTAAATGAGGATGGTTTGATTATACTTGTTAGACAGCCTAATAAATCATTCAGTAAAATAAAATGCTAAAGTGTCTCCAGCAGAATTTTTGAATTAGAAACCAGTTCAAGGCATTAATATTGATTGAAACTAGTTTTGCAGGTAGAAGTATATATACATACACCCACATCAGACAGATGCATACATGGACCTACTTACACTTTGATTGAACTCATATATACCTACACCGTATGTACGAGTTCAATCAATGCTATGGGCAAAGAAATAGAAGGTCATTTATGCAAATCATTAAGAACATTTATGCAATTTAGGATACTTAAAAAACATTATTTCTATAAATTGATATTGTAATTTTTTTTATTACAAATGCGACTTCATACATTTATATATCTGTTGGTGCCTGGCATTTTTCTGTTCACAAATTGGGTGGGAAATTCTGAAAGGTCATTCATGCCTCTTCTAACCCTCCAGCAATATCAATATGAGACAGATTCAAACTCCAGATGTTGTTCATTCTGGCAGCAGAATAATATAAACATTACATGAGAATGGCTTGTCCTCATGCAATGTTTAGTGTAAATACATTTAACAACCTGCTTCTTCCTGGGAAAAACAATATTTCTTTTTTAATTTTTCAAATCCAAATATATTAAATCAAAATGATAATTCTTTTGTACTTAATACCCTTTAGCCAGCTGTAAACCTATTTCTTAGTAACCATAGCTCTGAAAGAAGGTAGAATATTTTCAGTACATTGGGAGTATTGATTATTGAATTAGATCTGTCTTGGCCTTAAAGGGTGTTGTTATGCAAAAATATATTGCATATTTATATTGTTATGCTAACCATAATTTTTCAAGTTCATATTCTCTAGTGTGATAACTAGTTAACAAGAAAGCTAGGCAATTCAAGGAGATAAACTTTTCTGTCAATCTTTTCAGTACAATGTTAGCCAGAACCGGAAATGAAAGGGGCAGAAAATCTGTTGTTCATTTGTGCACTTTGTTCACAAGTTGTGTATATAACCAGCATGTTATGATATGGTAGCCAATTCCATACTTAAACTGTATACTCTTTGAAATGTAATAGAATCATCCAAGAATTGAAAAAAGCCAGAATCTGCTAAACTGATCTATACAAGAACCTAATTGAAATCTGGTATTTCATATCATGTCCCATGAAGTGATAAAAAGTAGTTATTATCGTTTATTTGTTGGTTTATTTGATTTACATGTTGATTTATCTCAACATAGTGACCCTGAGCAATTAACAATACATAAAAGCATTCCAGCATTTATTATTTATTTATTTTATTTATTTATTTTGTTGAATACATATTAAACACTATATATAAGTATAAGCATGAATTGAATTCATAAAATGAATACAAATAAAGGGAACATTAGGACAGGGACAGTAGGCACACTGGTGCACTTATGCACGCCCCTTACACACCTCTTAGGAATGGAGTTAGGTCAACAGTAGATAGTCTTAGGTTAAAGTTTTGGGAATGTTGGGATGAGACCACACAGACTGGTAGTGCATCCCATTCTAGCATGCTAGACAACAAACAATAACTTAAATATAACAAGAGCCCACTGTTATGAACTGCTGAACTTGACTTCAGATATGGAAGAAGCAGAATCAAGGGCATCTAAGGACAATATTCTTGGCAACGGTAATTCCAGCAGTGGTGAAGCCAATAATTCTACTCTGGTTGAGTCTGCAGATCTAGCAATCCCCAAGTGCTCCTTGCCCACATTCATTGACAGCCTCTCAGGTTCAGCCACCTGGCCTGAAGCAGAGACACCTAATAAATATTCAACGACTAAAGAGCAAAACTTCATAGATCAGAAAGACTTGACAAGAAACAAACCAACAAAGCCAGGGATTAAACTGTCTCAGCTGTCTACTGAATGGAGGCTCAGCATTTATGGGAGCAGATGCTGAGAACAACTTTTCAAGCATTAACACTGTTGTGTTTACCTTCCTGTGCCATGCTTGGAATTCTGGATTCCAGCTCACCGTTAAGCTATAATTTGTTTATGGGGATTCCTGGGTCTTAATCTGTACTAAATCTGTTGGTTGTATTTATAGTTGCCATTTTAAGATACTGATGAAAAGGACTTTCACCTACTAAAAGGTTTTGATTATCACTGAGCTTTGCCTGTTGTTGGTATCAACAACAAATCACATAAGTAGGTAGCATGATCTTCCAAATAACTGCCCAGTCCAGGCATCTGGGATACTTCTTCATAATCTTCAGCAATCTAGCCAGTTAGCCTAAATATACCACACACACACACACACACACTCACTAATAGCACATTACACCAACTTTGTTCTCCCTCAGATAGGGAGGATCAAAACAATGATACAACTCAGGATACTCCAATCCTATCCATGAGTTGCTTGTAAAATATAGGTATAAAATATAGGTATAAAACCCCAGAATCACTGCAGCCTAAAACAAACAGGACATGCTTCTCTGAGCTTCACAGCCATAGCATAGAGTGGATGAAATCACCAAGATGGCCACTGAACAGTAGCTTCACGATTACCATAGGTTATTGTTCAACTCTCTTGCAGAGGTCTTCAAGCTTGGCAGCTTTAAGACTTGTGGACTTCAACTCCCAGAATTCTCCAGCCAGCATAGCTCTCCCTTAAGCATAGCTGGCTGGAGAATTCTGGGAGTTGAAGTCTACAAGTCTTAAAGCTGCCAATTTTGAAGACCTCTGCTGTTGCAAGACCATCAAACTGTTCTCACTGTTGTTCATTAGTATTGCTTGGGTGCATAATCCTTCCAATATACCAAAGATGGGTATTCTTTTATCATTATTTCTACTATCGCTCAACCAGGACGCCAGGCCAGGCCAGGTGCAAAGAATGTCACCAATGTACTACTGTGCTGCCAAATCTTCAATAGCCAATCCATGGCACTTTGTGCCACGGGAACTTTGTGCTTTGTGAACACTGACTAGCAATGCTACTGGCAACCACCAACTTCCCAGACAGCAAAACTCTCAGTTTGGTCTTTTTTCCTTCACACACCAGTGGAGAGCACTGCCTCCTTGCTTTCTCAGAAAGCCACTTCTGAAGTTCTATTCTTTACTAGCTTCCAGAATCAGCATAATTTGCTGTGTTGGCTCATAACCAAGAGCAAGTCAAAAAGTTATCCAATCCTTTCTTCAGCTTCCAAACCCTCACCAACATGTCATCACCACACACTCTCTGTCGTGTCCCACTCCTCCGCTGACGGCCGGGTCAGGGAAATCCGAATCAGGCTTGCCTCTGCAGCTCTGCCCAAAGTCCTAGCAAAGTCCTCAGATCAGGCAGGAGACCAGAAAGTGACTTCAGCAAGATAAGTTCGACTTTGCCTGACTCAGAGACTGCCAGAAAGCAGATCCTTTATATAGGCCATGGGGTGTGGCTCCATGACTCAGCACTCATTAAGGCCTGCCCCTCCCTTCCTTCTGTTGCCTCCGCCTATCCAGTCTTCTGATGCGAGGGTCACTCCAATCAGCAGCTGTTGGAAATAAACTTTCCTCAGGCTCACATGCTGTGGAGGAGGGGGAGGGGTGTAGCTGCTCCGTTTGCCTGGGCATGGAGCCAGGACTGGGGCCGGGGGGTGCTCCCTTCTCTGCAGCCTGCTTGGGCATGGAGCCAGGGCTGGGGCCGGGAGATGCCCCCTCCTCAGCCTGTCTGGGCATGGAGCCAGGGCTGGGGCCGGGAGGACATTCTTCAGCGTTTGGAAGCAGATAAGCAGACCCCGGCTGCGGTGAGAGCGGGCAAGACACAACACTCTCCAAGGAGCCAATCATCTAGCCTGGGCACACAAAAAAATCAGTGCAACATTTTTTTCAGATCTTAGAAGACGCCATTACATTCCTGTCAGTCTCTCTTACTTCAGCAAAGCATTTCCAGTTCTTTCAATCTGCCTTCATAGTATTTTAGTTCTAATCCCAAAATTGTTCTTCCCAGTTTGTTTGAAACCTGTTGTAAAAGCTCTAACAGCTGTAACTGGTGGTGGATTAGTCCCTTTGTTGAGAGCACTATTTTAACTTTGAACACCCATTGAATAAATGGTCATGAAGCAAGGATCCCTGCAATTAATACACTCATGTGCAGAAAACAGCTACTTCCCAAGTCAGATCTTATCCTTCACAAAAAGTCAAGGAACAATGGACCTATATAACTTAGTGACATTTTTTTAGGTATGACCTTCAGGCTGGAGGAAAAAGGATTGTGCAAATACAGATACCAAGTCCTTAATCAAGCTATAGTTTAGTATTTGATATAAAATATGAAAAGCTGCACAAGAAACCCACAGAAAATGTTTCCCTTTAAAGAACTGACCATGAGAATACACACATCCAACAGCACCAATAATGCTTAAATGTTGAACCTTGAGTATAGATACAGTATTAATTTGGTAGAAGAACTACTGAGAAATGGTTGTGGTATATTTTTCATTATAGTTACTCCCCCTCATTAATTTCATGAGCATAGCTCAATCACGAAAAAGCACTCAAGTAAGCTGCAGATATCTCAATCAATGACAGAATGAAGCTTCCATACCAAATGAAAAGATTATGAAATTATTAATTCACAGCAAGGGCTTTATTCATCCTTAAAGCAAATTAAAACATGCTAACGCATCAAAAGGCAGACCATGCATTACCAGAGTTAACTTTTTATGCAAATAGATGTAAAACCCTAAGTCAAAGGTTAATGCACACAAAAATCCATAGACTCATGAATTACCTCACCCAGATATACAGCTGGGAGGAAAGGCAACAGAAACTTAAAACAAACCAGAAAATGATTCTTTACGTGTGTGATATATAGTTCCTTGAAAAAACAGTGCCTGTGGCTACTTGAAGATGAAATCTTGGATCAGTAACAATGGTGGCAGAGTTGTTGTCAGTAGTTATTCATGTAAGTTATTCTCTCAAAAACCACCTTTATATCTTGATATTTGTAAGCGTGCGGATGCAATATATTATTCAGCGTCTCTGTGGATTAATCCATACTTTCCATTATTTTGGTGAACTATCCTTGACTTCTTACCCGATATTAGGAAATGGGTTATGAAGAAAGAAAATAGAAAAGTATGAATTAAATATATTATTACAGGCACTGTAATAATCGACTAGTCCATTTTGTCAAAACACTGCATTATTGGTGGAAAGTGTGGAAATTCCTGAAACTCTGCAATTTTCACCCATTAAACCCATTTGGCATGTATCCTGCATGCAATTTTCCCTAGTATTTTATTATGAGCAAGTTATTCACTCATATGCATTTTTATGCAATTTGAGGCCAAACGAGTATCTCAAGATAGATATCAAAGGTTTTATTCATTCAGTGAAGTTTGGCAAATCACAACATGCTGCCTAAAAAGAAATTTGATAGATTTCTCCAGCATTCCTAGAAGTCAACAGATGCAAGCATTTTTCTTTTTCCCTTCCTTCTGCAGGCACAAAAAGAACTGTAGCATGGAGGGAGGGAGGGACGGAGGGAGGGAGGAGGGAGGTGGAAGGGGAGGGAGAGAGAGAGAGAGAGAGACAAACAGAGAAAGAGTTTTTGCTTCAGTAGGGCCTCCTGGTCCAAGAACCCTTCATCTTCTACAGAGTCCTTGAGTTACAACTACAATTGAGCCCAAAATTTATGTTGCTAAGTGAAATATTTGTTAAGCGAGTTTGCCCCATTTTACGACTTATTTTGCCACAGTTGTTAAGTGAATCATTTCATTTGTTAATTTGGTACATGGTTGTTAAGTAAATCTGGTTTCCCCATTGACTTTGCTTGTCAGAAGGTTGCAAAAGCTGATCACATGACCCCAGGACACTGTAACTGTTATAAATATGCCAAGCATCTGAATTTTGATCACATGACCATGGAGATGCTACAATGGCTATAAGTGTGAAAAATGGTCATAAGTCACTTTTTTCAGTGCCGTTGTAACTTTGAACAGTCACTAAATGAACTGTTGTAAGTCAAGGACTACCTGTAATCATTTCAACCTTTGAACGTCAATCCTATATGGCATAGCACCCATTATTTTGACCCTTGCAACACTGAGTAAAGCCATTAAACGATGCATTTATATCTTACATTTTTTTTATTTAATAAGGATATAACAACTGTGAAAATTATAAACTCTCATCATTGATCATCACTCATAATTCCAAGCCTAGCATCTACATTGGCTTTCCCTGACCTAGTACCCTTCAAAAATATTGGACCCCAATTTAAAATATTCCTCAAAAACAACCGTTGTGTCTTGAGATTTATAAGCATGCAGATGCAATATATTATCTGCTATATATGCAGATTAATCCATTTTTTTCCATTATTCTTTCAGTGAATTTCCTCAATTGCCATCCTTGACCTCTTATCCCATATTATCAAATAGGTTATAAAGGAAGAAAATAGGTAAGTATGAATTAGATCTGATTATTACAGGCATTGACTAGTTCTTGCCTGTAAACACTGCATTATTGGTGAAAAGGGAATTTCCACCAGTAATGGGATGGGTGAGATAATGGGTATTGGACTGCAACTTTCTTAATTCTAGCTGACCAGCTAAGTGTAATATATCTGGAAAGCATCAGGTTAAAAAACACTAAATTGTACCATATGCTGATTTCTTCTTCTTCCTAGCATATTCCCGCAGGTGCAGGGTCTGTTTTTTGAATCATTAAACACCACTTTGCACGGTCAGCTGTGTTCTCCAGGGCCAGGCCCGCGGGTTGCATATCTTTTTTAATGGTGTCTTGCCATCTCTGTTTTGGATGCCTGTGAGGTTGCTGGCCATTGACTTCTAGATGGTAGGCAGTCTTGGCCATGATGGAAGGTGCTGCTCTCTGGACATATCCATACCAGCGGAATCAGCCTTCTCTCATCTTCTGTATAATTGGTGCCACACCAAAATGCTATCAAATAGTGTCATTTGTGATGTGGTCAAGAACGGAAATGCCCAATATCCAATGAAACATTTGTATTTCCATGGCATGGAGATAGCTTTCGGTCCCTGTTGTTGCTGCCCAGCATTCAGTGTCATACAATGCAACAGGACAGATGATTGTCTTGTGAATCTTTGATATCATATACCCTATCATTTGCCCTAATAAAATGCAACTTGCACTTCAATATACAAATATAGCCTAAATTTCAACTGCCTGCATATTATGCACATAAATACCAGATAAAACCAACACTAATTTTTTTTTTACAATATTCTGAATAGTGTTATATTCACTATTGGATCACGAAATTGCCTATTATCCATTTTAACAAAATGGAGAAAAAAAACTTTGAAAAATCTCTGGGTGAATTTTTAGTTCAACTTGTAAACTTAAAAACTGAAATACATAAAATAAATAGCAAAAAGCTAAATAAGATTTTGATCTGAGAAAGTTATAAATGGATTAAAGATCCTGTTAAATTTGGAATATTTACCTTTACTATAGAGTTTGGAGTGAACAGAAAAGAACTAATATTTTATCCTGGGAACCAGATTTATTTTTTTGCCTATTTAGGTTATTGTAAAACGTAACAAGATAAGTGGCTTAATGATTTTAGAAACTGGACACCAGAGGTGACTAAAGATTCTAAGTGTTAAAAAATAATACAAGCCCACTTTTAGTGTGTGTTAGTATTGGGATTTACAAAAATGATGTAAACTTCATAACATTGGAAATTTTAAAGAAGATTTTTGAATAGAAACTGAAATGTTAACAGTGCTAATAATGCAATACTCTACGAACAGACTATTAACAAAATATGTTAATGAGGGAATGACAGATGTGGAACAAATTTTGTCTGACAAAGTAAAGTACCAGAAGTGGAACTACAATTATTTGGAAAGAGATTCTTGGATATACAAAAGAAACTGACTGCTGTTTTAAAAATTAAAGGCGAATTACAGATGACAAATTAAGAGAATGACTCAGAAAATGTTTTCTTATTGGATCTACAAAAGAGACTTGTTAAAACCTTAAAGAAGTCTGTGCAATAGGATAAAGAAGAATCAAACTTAAATCAAACCCCAAGTCTACATTTGAATTAATTAAAAATTAAGACTGTTATAAGTAAAGTAATGAATATAAAGTTTGCTTATTTGATCAAGATTAAAATAAGATGTGCTTTTATTAAATTCTAGAAACCTTTATAAAGTTTTTGCTGATATGAGGATTAAAAAGTTGAGGTCATACTTATAGCTAAGTATAACTATAACCTGTTTCTTATCTATAAAACAGAAGAAACATTTCTTTGTCACCTTATCAGAAGTGAAAAGCTACCAAAGTTGTTTGTACTTGTGATAAATATTGGACATTATATATCTTTACATATTTATATAAAATCATTATTTAATTCCAGAGATATACAGTGGTAAAAACAGATATTGTCACATGCACACACAAAAAAGCAGATACATAATTATTACTGCTAAGTCTTGTACCTTTTATTCATTCAATCACTCATTACAAATACCCTTCCTGGCATTTATAACAGAACAATTTTTTTCTTCTTCTAATGTTTTCCACTAAACGACAGAGTAAACTTTAGCCAGTCACAGTCATAGTGAGTTAGATAAATGGATGCCATTCATGAAAATGACACAATGCAGCTTAAACACATCTAAAACATATTCTACCATCTCACAAAATGATCCTGCTTGATATGTATTGGTCTGTTTCTACTATAATATTTTTCTGATTTATTATCATAAGCCATTTTCAAGTTTCAAATTCCAGTTCCTGGAGAAAAAGGGCTTGGGATAAATAGCACAGTTGTTTTAAAGACATTCATTTGTATTTACGTTCCTCCAGCAATACATTTTATGGATCACAGAGGACTGAGATGAGCAAAAGGGAAAAAAAAGTGTGAAGTATTAAATGAAACATTCTGAGTTTTAGGCAGAGCTTTGAAATAAGAGGCAGAGCTGCTTCATCAACTAAGTATCAAGTTAACATTAGTTTAGCACTGCTTCCAAGAAGCAGTATATTGGTTCTGATTGTTACCAGATAAGAGATGAAAAAGGAGCATGACTGAAATACCCAGGCAGGCAACAGGAACCATGGCTGACCTCAGAAGAGAATCTAATGCTATCTTTTTTCTTTCAATTGTTGCCACTCTGTTCATTGTGATTATTAATTTAGAGCATCTTTCTTGAAACTATTGTTTAAATGTTTAAGCAAGCAAGGATATTTGGCAATGGGCTGAAACTTTCAGTTTGGAACCCAAGAACAGAGTGGTTCCTGCAGGTGTTGTGGGGATTAAAGTTTACAGTCAGCATAGCCAAAGGCACCGAAGTGTTGTCTCTAATCATACAGCAATTATTTAGCAGTTTCAAGTGTTTGACAGAAAAGGCAGAAAATGAATGAAAAGTACATTCTGTTGGGATGCTGCTAATGCCATAATAGAAATGATTAGGTACTGAGTTATAGCAAAAATCTCTCCTTGAGACCCAAAGCAATCAAATGGACAAAACTGATCTTACTAGAGGTTTTTCCATGCAAATGTGCCTTTATTTATTTATTTATTTATTTATTTATTTATTTATTTATTTATTATTTACATTTCTATACCACCCTTCTACGAAGACTCAGGGCGGTTTACAGCCAAGTTAAAAAGACATATACAAAAATTAAAACACAATATTTGAAATTTAAAAATCTGAATCCATAGGCCTAATATTAAAATAACAAGTAATAAAACCACCCATTAAAAATTACTCTTAGGCCAACCCTGCTCGGTAAAACAAAAAAGTCTTGAGCTCGCGCTTAAAGGCCCGGAGGTCGAGAAGAAGGCGTAGCCCCAGAGGCATTTCGTTCCATAGGGTAGGTGCCCCCACAGAGAAGGCTCTTCCCCTGGGGGCCGCCAGCCGACATTGTTTAGCTGACGGCACCCCAAGGAGACCCTCCCTGTGGGAGCGCACAGGTCGATGGGAATCTATTGGTGGCAGTAGGCGGTCCTGTAAGTAACTTGGTCCCATGCCATGGAGTGCTTTAAAGGTGATCACCAACACCTTGAATTGCACCCGGAAGACCACCGGCAACCAGTGCAGCTTGCGCAGGAGAGGTGTTATATGGAAGCTCCGAAACGCTCCCTCTATCCCCCACGCAGCCGCATTCTGTACCAGTTTAAGTCTCCCGGTGCTCTTCAAGGGGAGCCCCATGTAGAGAGCATTGCAGTAATCCAGGCAGGAGGTAACGAGGGCATGAGTGACCGTGCATAACGAGTCCCGGTCCAGGAAGGGACACAGCTGGTGGATCAGGCGAACCTGATAAAAAGATCCCCTGGCAACGGCCGTCAAGTGTTCTTCCAACGACAGCCGTGCATCCAGGAGAATGCCTAAGCTGCGAACCAACTCCCTGGGGGCCAGTGACTCGCCCCCCACAGTCAGCGATGGAACTAGCTAAGTTAATTGAGTTAATCTTGATTTCTGAAGACAGTCTCAATTAGTCCCTGCCATTTTCCTGGCAAGTACTTCCCTCCATGTCCCAAAAGTGCATTTTCAAGAGGCAACTGGACTTCCCTGTTTTTCTTTGAAGATGTTCACTTCTCATCCAAGAAGCTTCTTCAGTCCTCCATGTAGATGCCGTTCCATTAAGGACTGCATATTGAGTGCAGCTGGTCAGACAGTTATGAATCCATCTGGTGGTGATGCTGTCTAACCCACAATTTTATATCTTATTAAGTATTATGTTGTGGTCAACTTTATCAAATCCCTTTCTGAAGTCCAAGTAAATTATATCTACAGGATTTTTCTGGTCCACTAATTTTATTACTCTGGCAAAGAATGCAGTAAGATTTGTCTAGCACGGTCTGTTTTTGACAAATTCATGTTAGCTTGTGCTTATAACTTTGTCTCTAGGTGTTCACAAATTTGTTGCTTGATTATCTTTTCCAGAATCTTTCCAAGTATTGATGTCAGGCTGATAGGTCTGTAATTTCCTGAATCCATCCCCCCTCTTTTTTTTTATGAAGATGGGAACTACATCAGCCCTTTTCCAGCCCTCTGGTAGTTCCCTGGTGCTCCAGGATCTTTGAAAGATATGGTTCAGTGGTTCTGAGATCTCAACTGCCAATTCCTTCAGAACCTTGGGATGTAATCCATCTGGTCCTGATGATTTGAACTTGTCTAGAGTGGATAGATGTTCTCCCCTCTAATTTTCTTGCTTATTTTGACTTGCATTCCTAATCTGCATTTTACAGTTGGTTTTTTTTTTTGAAAGGTTGGTCTGTTTTTTCCTTTAGTGTAATGATATATGAAAAAAAATGAGTTAAGCAGTTCTGCTTTCTCCCTGCTGCTCATCATCATCTGCCATTTTCTCCCATTAATAGACAACCATTTTCTTTTCTTGATCTTATTTTTTTACACATTGAAAGAAATTTTTTTGTTATTTTTGACTTTTGTGGCAAGCCTCAGTTCATTTTGGGCCTTAGCTTTCCTGATTTCATCATTGCAAGTTCGGACTTATTTGCTCATATTCTTCCTTAGTTAAGTACCCTCTTTCCACTTTTTATACTTGTCTTTTTTATCTTTCAGTTTATTATATTTCAGTTGTTAGAGCACTGCATACCAAAACAACTAGACACAAGAACAGTTTTTTCCCAAATGCCATCACATAAACAAATAATTCCCTCAACACTGTCAAACTACTTACTAAATCTGCAGTAACAGTAGTCACTAATCTTCTCATAGTTACCTCACCCATTTCCTTCCACTTATGACTGTATGACTGTAACTTTGTTGCTTGTATCCTTATGATTTATATTGATATTGATTGTTTCCTGATTGCTTATTTGTACCCTATGACTACCATTAAGTGTTGTACCTAAGTGTATTGATTCTTGATGAACATATCTTTTCTTTTATTTACACTGAGAGCATATGCACCAAGACAAATTGCTTGGGTAGCCAATCATACTTCGCCAATAAAAAATAATTCTAATTCAGTTTATTAGAGTGTTCTGGTTTCTTCTGAGATCTCTTTATTTTCCCCCTTCGTTGGAATTGTGCTAGACTGAGCTTTTATATCACTTTTCAAAATTTCCCAAGCTTCTTGTTTTCCACCTGAGGATTGTCATCCATGGAATCTTTCTCAAGCTCTACATGGCTATGCGGCCAGAGGATTTCCCAGACGACCGGGCTAAGGTGGCCTTCGTGATTAACCTTCTTTCCGGCTCGGCTGCTCGATGGGCCACACCCCTCTTGCTCCAGGATAGCCCCCTGCTGGTGGACCAACAGCGTTTTTGGCAGCACCTGCGCACCATGTACGAGGACCCAGTTCGAATGCTGACGGCAACCAGGCGCCTTAAGGAACTCTGTCAAGGGAAACTCCCCCTGCAGGAGTACATCGCCGAATTTCGTCTTTTGTGCCAGGACTCTGACTGGAATGATACAGCGCTGGTGGACGCGTTCCAGGAGGGACTCTCAGAGGAATTGCAAGATGAGTTGGCCCGGATGGAGGCGCCGCGGACCCTCGACAACTTGGTCCCCCTTTGTCTCTGACTCGATGCCCATCTGCAACGGCGACCGTCACGTCGCACCCCCCCGGGACCCGCCGTCGACATCTGCACCCCCACTTCCTGCACCACCAGCACCCCGGGTCGCCCCACGTTTTGTAACCGCTGCGGAAGAGCCCATGGAGTTGGGAGCGGTCAGACCTCGCCTGACAGCCCAGGAGCGGATCCGGAGGCGCCAAGGAGGATTGTGCCTGTACTGTGGAGAGCCCGGCCACTTCGCCGCTTCTTGCCCCAGAAAGCGAAGTGGGGCACGCACGCCGGTCCCCAAATCACAACGTGACCAATCGGGAAACTTCCCCCCGGTTTACGCCAATTGCCTGACCTTCGGACCTTCCGCCGGGAACTGAAGTACCTCTGCGCCAAGGACCCCCTTCCTCCACGGACAGTGCTGCCGGCAGAAGCCTTGGCCGCAGCACGGGAGCCAGTGGACTTGCGGGCCCAGGTGCGAGAGGCACAGCGCCAGGACGCCTGGTCGCAGCAAAGGAGAGCGGAGGTGGGCCCCGCATCTCCTTGGACCTTGGAGGAGGACTTACTCAAGTTTCGGGGGCGATTATATGTGCCCACAGGACCACTCCGAGCCCTCGTCATGACCCAGTGCCACGACAACCCTGCAGCAGGACATTTTGGGTTCTTCAAGACCCTCCACCTGGTGACACGGACCTTTTGGTGGCCCCGAGTGCGGCATGATATACATGCCTACGTGACATCCTGCGTACCGTGCCGGCAAGCCAAGACCGCCACGGGGCACCTCCGGGCTCCTCCAGCCCTTGCCGACAC
This sequence comes from Ahaetulla prasina, assembly GCF_028640845.1. Lineage (NCBI taxonomy): Eukaryota > Metazoa > Chordata > Lepidosauria > Squamata > Colubridae > Ahaetulla > Ahaetulla prasina. The sequence goes on from NC_080539.1 coordinate 107,793,720, forward strand.
CCGACAGACCCTGGGGGGCGATCTCTATGGACTTCCTGACAGACCTGCCGCCGTCCTCTGGGTTCACCACGGTGCTGGTGGTGGTGGACATGCTCACCAAGATGGCACACTTCATCCCATGCCGCGGACTGCCCACAGCCGCAAAAACGGCCCGTCTCTTTCTGCAGCACATCTTCCGCCTCCATGGTCTACGGACAGGGTGGTTCGGGACCGCGGAGTCCAGTTCACAGCCCGCTTCTGGAAGAGCCTGATGGCCGCATTGGAGGTGCAGGTGTGTCTGTCGTCATCGCACCATCCGGAGACCGACGGGGGTACAGAGAAGGTCATCGGTATACTGGAACAGTATCTCCGTTGCTTCATCAACCAGCAACAGGACAACTGGGCCGATTACCAGTCCCTGGCGGAGTTTGCTTTTAACAACTCTCAGCACACCTCTACTCAGATGACCCTGTTCTTTGCCAATGTGGGGTACCATCCGCAGCTCTTCCTCTGGCACCACGGACTCTCCTGTTCCCGAACGCAGACCTTCCTGACGGAATTGCATGCGGTCCAACAGTTGGTACGTCAGCAGCTGAATCGGGCAAGGAGGACTACAAGCGGTCCGCTGACCGCTCCCGACGGGCAACGCCCCGCTGGCAGTTGGAGACCGGGTGTGGCTCTCCACCAAACACCTCCCGTCCGACCGCCCGGTAAAGTTGGACCACCGATTCATCGGCCCGTTCCCTGTCGAGGCAGTCATCAACCCGGTAGCCTACCGACTGACCCTGCCACGATCCATGCGGATCCACCCGTTTTCACGGTCCCTTCTGGTTCCTGAGGCCACACGAGTCCCCTTCGGTGCCCAACAGCACCTGTCACTGTCGCCGAGGGCGGATCGGAGGAATCTGAAGTCCACAGCGTCTGAGACTCCCGCTGGCTGAAGGGTCGTTTCCAATATTTGATCGCGTGGAAGGGATACGGGACTGATTTCTCCTGGGTAGGTGCCTCCGGCGTTCATGCCCCTGACCTGGTGCAGGCCTTCCATGAGCAGAACCCAGCCCGACCGCACCCCGATCGTCAGCCCCAGGGGGAGGGCCCTGCGGTGAGGATAGTGTTGTGACCCAGGTTCCTGGACCCGGACTCCTGGACTCGGATGATTCAGAAAGTGAGGAGAAGACCTGGCCAGCCCTGCTTCTCTTGAGCCCTTTCCTCCTGGCACCCACTCAAAGGGAGGAGGAGGGGCCGGCAAAGCCTGATTCCATGGAGCCTTCTTCTGATTTGGCAACGCCCCAAGAGCAGTTTTGGAGTGATGCAAGGTTACGTAGACGTGATCGGCGTGCGCAGCAGCGGAAGAGTTGGGACAAAGCCAAGTCATAATTGTCATGCAGTGACATCTGCAGAGACTATAAATAGGAGGCGGGACTTCCTGGTTTTTTGTCTTGGACAAAATAATGAATTTGGGCGGGCAATCTGTATCAACGGAGGGAAGAATATATTCGTGAGTAATTCTGGCCTTATCTGTAATTTCCTTGTTATCTCCAGAAACTTGGCAGGCCCGTGGGTAGACGTAGCCAGGACATTTATATATATGTAAATAAATCAGAAAAGGAGGCGTCTGACTGACTCTTTGCTGGGAGTATTGGGGGAAGGGAAACAGAACACAACTAGACACAAGAACAGTTTTTTCCCAAACGCCATCACATAAACAAATAATTCCCTCAACACTGTCAAACTACTTACTAAATCTGCACTAAGAGTAGTCACTAATCTTCTCATAGTTACCTCACCCATTTCCTTCCACTTATGACTGTATGACTGTAACTTTGTTGCTTGCATCCTTATGATTTATATTGATATTGATTGTTTCCTGATTGCTTATTTGTACCCTATGACTACCATTAAGTGTTGTACCTAAGTGTATTAATTCTTGATGAACATATCTTTTCTTTTATTTACACTGAGAGCATATGCACCAAGACAAATTGCTTGGGTAGCCAATCATACTTCGCCAATAAAAAATAATTCTAATTCAGTTTATTAGAGTGTTCTGGTTTCTTCTGAGATCTCTTTATTTTCCCCCTTCGTTGGAATTGTGCTAGACTGAGCTTTTATATCACTTTTCAAAATTTCCCAAGCTTCTTGTTTTCCACCTGAGGATTGTCATCCATGGAATCTTTCTCAAGCTCTAAGTTTATTGAAATCAGCTCTTGAAATCCAAGACTTTGTTTTGACTTTGTTCTGAGCTTGCATAATGTTAAATTTCAATATTGCATAGTCACTCCCCCCACCCCCGTACCCCCATGGTTCCTGTTACTTCAATGCTTTCTAGCATTTCATCTCTGCTAGTAAGAATTAAGTCCGGTATGGCTGACCCCCTAGTCCCCTTCTCTACATTGCAGGAGATAAAGTTGTCTGCTAAGTTTGTCAGGAATTTGTTTGATCTTCCATTAGGTGCAGAGTTTGTCTCCTAGTTGATGTCAGGATAAAGTCCCCCAATAGTGTTGTGGTGTGCTTCCTACATACCTTAGTTAACTGACTAGCAAAAAATTCATCTATTTCTTCTGTTTGGTTGGATAACCTGTAGTATACACATATGGCAATGTCATTCTTTTTTATATTGATCCAAATTAATTCAGGATGGTTTTCATCATTGTTCTGTTGTATTTCTGTAGAGATATACTCATTTCTTATATATAGCGCCACTCCATCTCCTCTTTTATTAGGTCTGTTTCTTTTAAACAATTTAAATCCCTCTAGCTGTATATTCTGGAAACAGATAAAACCTTTTAGTAGCCATTTTAATAGCCATTTTAATTCTGATCTATACTTGTTGCCACCTTTTTCATGCAATAAACCTTAACTACTGCTAGCCAACAGGTGCATATGAATAGGTCTGCCATAATCTCAGATAAAATTGGTTTCCTTTGCTATTACAATCAAGCAAGTGGAACAAGGGGAACCTTCAATATCCTATGGGAACTGAGCAGAGGAAAGAAGCTTGCTATATAATCAAGAAAGCACATTGTGCCATCATTATCATCATTCTCCAGAGCTATGCATTTTATGAGTTACGTATGCAAGTTACAGTGAAGGTCAATTTCTTAAAGATTCCAATCTACTGTAAGAACAAGAATAAAATATTAAGAAAATGTGGGAATGCAGAAGTGCCGTTTTGTTAAGGTAAGTTATTCTGCGGCTGCATAAAGAGTTTAGCTATAAGGTGAATTAACTGTTCAAGTCACAGCAAGTCTCATCACTTTATGCAATCCTAAGCATTATTTTGGAAAAGCAATTCTAGCTGAATTTAGTAAGACTGTATGTTTTAGGATCCGGCTGCCAGACTTACCCAATGAGTCAGCAACAACAGAAAGTTTTTATTTATAACAAAATCCATCATTATAATAGCCAGTATGAGATAAGGAGAAAGGATTTGTCCATTCAGAGAATGCATCCAATGGTACATTAATATAGCATGAAGTGTAGATGTGCATACAAATACCAAGAGATTCTTATCAGGAAGAGCAAAGCAAAGATTATTTTGAATAGAAAGTTTTGATTTCACTGCAGCACTATTCCCTATGGTAGTAATTTACTCTCTCTCTTGGAAGCATAATCCTAAATCATTCTCCTAAGTAATTCTGCCCCAAACATCTAAAAATATACTTACAGTCATGCTGCCAATACACAAAAGCTCATCTTCTCCCCTCACACTAACAGACAAAGCCATTATTTTTCTCCCTCTGGATTAGCCATCCGCTCCCCCATTTTTCTTTTACCTATACACACTCATCCATTTACAAATGCACATCTACAGAGTTCCATAATGTATCACTCAAACCCATTGCTCCCATGCCTTCCAAAAGTAGCTCCCTAACAGAAACCCAGAAATAGTGTTTTCCTTTTCTTTCCCTTTCCTTCCCTTTCTTCTATTCTTTCTTCCCTTCATTAAAGAATAACCATAAGGATGTGTGGAGCCCCAAGAACACTCAGTGGGGAAAAAAGAACAATTTGCCAGTTCCCCACTTAATGAGGGCGGTGACAGCAATTCTTAAGTTCAAGCTTTAAAGAGTCAGATGACACCTTTGTAGGAATAGCAGTAGCAATAGCAATAGCACTTAGTTTTGTATATTGCTTCACAGTGTTATACGGCCCTTTCTAAGCATTTTACAGAGTCAGCATAATGCCCCCAACAACCTGGGTCCTCCTTTTACCGACCTTAGAAGGATGGAAGGCCGAGTCAAACTTGAACTGGTCAGGATTGAACTGCTGGCAGTCAGCAGAATTAGTCTGCAATAGTACATTCTAACCACTGCACCACCATGGCTCTTCTTAATAAGTCTTGCAGGACTGCAGTGATGCCCACGAGCAAGCACAGAAAGTGTAGGGTTATAGGCTGAATTTAGTGCTGGTTTTGCCTTAGTTTTGCCTTAGTGAGTTGCTTTCCATCTCATGGAAATTGTGGCAATTTGCCTCCTAAATCCCAGTCATCTGAAAGCCATTTCTGACAGCATATAGAGTCTGTGAAGCAGATTGAGAAATGGTGCTAGATCTCTGTATGTCAGCCTTTTGAAGTAGGCCTGGCCAAGAAACGAATTCCATTGTGTTGTCGCAGAATCTTGAAAGCCCTACACAAGATTCTCTCTCTTCCCTCTTATACCAAAGCATCAAGTCCAGGCAATCTTGATTTTCTTCTGCTCCCTCCTCCCTTCCCAGGCACAAACAGATGTTTCTATGATAGCTGTTAAATACCTTTTTCAAGGTAATCTCTATACTCCTCTATAGCAAAAATTATGGGTGCATATTTCCAACACATTCAGCAGCATCACTCCAAGCATCCTTAATCTACTTGCTAAATTAAGTATGCATACAGTGATGCAAAGTCTGTCATTCTGTATTTACTGCTATTGATATCCATCTGTCTTCCTTTAATGAGGTACCTAGAATTGGAACAGCTGGCTGAGCATGTATAAGTTCACCGTTCTGAAATCTGACCTTAGGCTTTCGTTACAGGATTGATTGTCTTATTCAGGGCTGATTGTTTATATAGTAAATAAACAGCTTTAGGTCCAATAATTTGACTAGATCAAAAGCTTTCAGATTTTTGCAGGTCATGAATCTGTCAGCTAAAGATATTCTTTCCAGAAACCCTGGTCAACAGGTAAAACTCTAGTGATAGGAAACTGTGTTCAGGTAAAGGGATTTTCACTTGCCCTTAAATCTTTTTAAGGAATCTTAGGGGATCCCCAGAACACTGTTTGAAAAACCCAAAGCTACATGTCCAGCTAGGTCTTTGATAATTTAGACTCACTCCTTTATGCAAAAAAAACTCCCAAACTTTGATACCTTCATCTTCTTGCAGCAGATGGGAAACATAGATCACCACCAGCTGAAATTTCATCTGTGAAAATACCCATTTCTTTTTGAAGTGCTGAGACCAGCTAGCAGTGCCGTCTCTGTTGTGCCCCAGGCAGTCTGTTCTTCAATATATTTTACCCCCATTCCCTGGAAAAGGTTACACAACTTGCTGCTCTTTCCATGTGACTTTTTTTAAAATCCCTAAGATGTCCTAGAAAGATTTCTTGCCTGTCCTTATTGATTTGTTCCATCGGTCATCTATAGCATTACACAGCTGCCACTATCTATGTTCCATTTTATCCATTTCTAATTGCAACAGTCTCAAGCCTAATTTAATGGCTTCAGTTAAATCTTTTCTCCAGAAACACAATAATTTTGTAAATATGGAGTGTGCCTGTTTAATATAGGACAGCTGAGTTGTCCTATATTATATTACTTTGTTCCTACTGAGGAACAAAATTTTCAGAGGACTATATTCCCTAATTTTTTCATTCATAATATTCCCTAAAATAGTGGAACATTCCAACAATTTTCCCCATCCCTACTTAGCAGAGTATAATTTTTGCATATGTAAAAACCATGTGTATTTTAACTGACTGCAAATTCTCATTTTTGTAATGATTTCAAATAAAACAAAATGGCAAGTACATTGAGCTTATATGGCTGAGATAAATCTATGATCTATTCCTGTGTTTGGTCCAAGTATCAGATAGAAATAACTTTTAAAAAAGATTCTTACAGTAAAATGTATGTATAAGATTTTATATAGTAGGCAGCCATTTATTTTATGGAAGTAGGAACCGCTTTTGATGGCTGTTCTCTTTTTGGAAGCCTTTTTCACTGAAATATTTCTCTTAAGGAAGGGGTTGCTTGCATGTGATACAAATTCCATCTCTTGTGCCCTGGAAATTTAGTCTTGATATCATAGATTTCAGGAAAAGATTTCTTTTTTTCCCCCTTTCTTTCTCCTGATGTAAAAGAGTCAGAGTCTACAAGAAAATAAAACAGCCCGCTGCTAGGGGAACAGCGTATTAAAGAAACTACTCTAATCATGGGCAAGAGCAAGACAGTTTCCAACAATCTGAATGTAAAGTAGGGTTTATGCAAGTAGGGAAGTTTTCATTCTCATTTGGAAAGAACCCAGCTGCTTTCATAATAATGCTGCAAGAATTGAAAGCAGAAGCTTTATTTTAGTATGTGAGGTGCCAATTCCAACTAGAATGTTTTCGAGTGCCCCTTTTCAATACATTTAAGAAGCCATTAGAAAGAAATATGACTTATGCATTAAAGCATTATTGTGGCTATTCATATGAAATATAATACTCTGTTCCCCCCAAAATAAGACAGCTCCTGATAATAAGCCCAATCGGGTTTTTGAGTGCATGGCAATAAGGCCAAGTGCTTATTTCAGGGTTTAAAAAAATAAGACAGGGTCTTATTTTCACGGAAACATGGTAGTGGTATGAATGCATATGAAATAGCCATCATTTGGAGTAAAACAAAATAACTTTATTTTGCATTTATAATACGCAAGGCCTATTAAACAAAATAAGTGAGTTCACCAAAAAGCATTCCTTTTAAAAAAAAAAAAATTAAATGACACATAATGGTATATGAAATAACAATAATGTTCTACCAAAATTAAAACCTCCAAAAAAAAATGTAGAAATTTATATCATGAACAAAACAAGTGAAATATTTTGATTGGATTAATCTTTTTTCTTGAATTAACTTCTCTTTCTTGAATTAAAAAGGATTCATTCAACTGTAGAAGAAAAACCAGCAACCTACTCAATAAATCAAATGCAGATTTATCCTTCCAATACTAACCATATATCTTACAACTTTAGTATAATCAAAGCTTTTGAGTGCACCTCTATATTATAACTGCCTATCTATATATCTTGAGAATGAAGATATTGCTAAAAATGAACTAAGCATGCTCCGACTCAGTCAGTTGTCTTCTGGGAGAAAAACTGAATGCATTCTGTGTGGAATTTATTCAGACAAAAATTACCACTATATGCCCCTGAATACTTAAGATATGGGATATTCATGTTGCTATCACCAAATTATAAGCACTGTACTGATCCCAAAGGTCAGATATCCAGATTAAATTTGGCATTTGTATCCTATTTGTATTCCTATTGTAAGCTGTTCTATGCAAGCTGCCTTTTGCAAATGACTGATGGTGATTTTGTTTATGCTGATGGTGTTCAGGAGGTGCTCCAGAAGTTTTAAAATTGTACCAAAGGTGCCTATTAGTATTGGGATAACCTTTGCTTTCATTTTGCCACAGTTGTTCTATTTCTATTTGTAGGTCTTTGTATTTTGTGATTTTCTCCATTTCTTTCTCTTCTATTCTGCTGTCTCTAGGTACAGCAACATCCACTGTTGCATTACTTATCAACAATTTTTAAGCCTGCTATGCGGCAGGTACTTTTCTGCTTGAAATTATGATTGTGATTCCTCACCCCAAACAGACAGATATTGTAACCTCTCCCAGTGTCTTCATAGAAATGTTAAATGATAAAGGGGATAGTTCAGCCCTGCAGTAACCTAGCAGGATCACCCGCCAGTTTGACTGCTTCTCCATCACTACCTGTTCCTACTAAAGTAGGAGCCAAATTACTGCAGATAGGTGCTTCCAATTTGCAACACTTGCAATAAGATATTTAGTATGTTTATCATTACTGGGAGATTAATAAGACCTAAAAGAACCTGCAGTATGGTCATTCTCAAAGCCTTAGCACAGGTCATCCACCAGGAAAATCAATCTCTTTCCATCTCATGCCTGGATCTAAACCCTAATTACAAAGTATCTAGATTTATTTATTATTTATTATTTATTATTTAAATTTCTATACCGCCCTTCTCCCGAAGGACTCAGGGCGGTTCACAGCCAAATAAAATACACAATAATGTTACAATATAAACACAATTAAAATACAATTAAAAAACTTATTCAATTGGGCCGAAATTAAAAATTTAGAATAAATAATAAAAACCCAATTAAAACCCATAAATTTAAAAAACTAACCCAGTCCTGCGCAGATGAATAAATGCGTTTTAAGCTCGCGACGAAAGGTTCGGAGGTCCGGAAGTTGACGGAGTCCCGGGGGGAGTTCGTTCAGAGGGAGCCCCACAGAAGGCCCTTCCTGGGCGTCGCCAGGCAACACTGTGCGCCGCGGCACCTGAGAGTCCCTCTCTGTGAGAGCGCACGGGTCGGTGGGAGGTATTCGGTAGCAGTAGGCGGTCCCGTAAATAGCCCGGCCCTATGCCATGGGCGCTTTGAAGGCGTTCACCAAAACCTTGAAGCGCACCGGAAGGCCACAGGTAGCCAGTGCAGTCTGCGCAGGATAGGTGTCACGGGGAGCCACGAGGGCTCCCTCTATCACCAGCGCAGCCCGTTCTGGACTAACTGAAGCCTCCGGATGCCCCTCAAGGGAGCCCCATGTAGAGAGCATTGCAGTAATCCAGGCGAGGCGTCACGGGCGTGGTGACTGTGCACAAGGCATCCCGGTCTAGAAAGGCGCAGCTGGCGCACCAAGCGAACCTGGTGGAAAGCTCTCCTGGAGGCGGCCGTCAGGTGGTCTTCAAAGACAGCCGTTCATCCAGGAGAACGCCCAAGTTGCGCACCCTCTCCGCCGGGGCCAATGACTCGCTCCCAACAGTCAGCCGTGGACTCAGCTGACTGTGCGGGATGCCGGCATCCACAGCCACTCCGTCTTGGAGGATTGAGCTTGAGCCTGTTTCTCCCCATCCAGACCCGTCGGCTTCCAAACACCGGGACAGCACTTCGATAGCTTCATTGGGGTGGCCCGGTGTGGAAAAGTACAGCTGGGTGTCATCAGCATACAGCTGGTACCTCACACCGAAGCCACTAATGATCTCACCCAGCGGCTTCATATAGATGTTGAACAGAAGGGGCGAGAGAATCGATCCCTGCGGCACCCCACAAGTGAGGCGCCGCGGAGTCGACCTCTGCCCCCCCCCGTCAACACCGTCTGCGACCGATCGGAGAGATAGGAGGAGAACCACCGATAAACGGTGCCTCTCACTCCCAGTCCCTCCAACCAGCGCAGCAGGATACCATGGTCGATGGTATCAAAAGCCGCTGAGAGGTCTAATAGGACCAGGGCAGAGGAACAACCCCTATCCCTGGCCCTCCAGAGATCATCCACCAACGCGATCAAAGCCGTCTCAGTGCTGTAACCGGGCGGAAGCCGGACTGGAGCAGGTCTAGATAGACAGTTTCCTCCAGGTGAAGGAAACTGATATGCCACCATACTCTCTACAACCTTCGCGAGCGGGTTGGAGACCGGACGATAATTACCTAAAATAGCGGGTCCAGGAAGGCTTCTTGAGGAGGGCCTCACCACCGCCTCTTTCAAGGCGGCGGAAGACTCCCTCCAACAAGGAAGCGCTCGTAATCGCCTGGAGCCAGCCTCGTGTCACCTCCTGGTGGCCAGCACCAGCCAGGAGGGGCAGGTCCAATAAACACGTGGTGGCATTCAGTCTACCCAGCAACCTGTCCATGTCCTCGGGAGCCACAGGGTCAAACTCATCCCAGACAATATCACCAAGACCGCCCTCAGACGCCCCGTCCGAATCGCCACAATTTTGGTCCAGACTGTCCCGAAGCTGAACGATTTTATCGTATAGATAATCGTTAAACTCCTCAGCACGTCCCTGCAATGGGTCATCCCGCTCCCCTGGTGAAGGAGGGCGGGTCACCCAAACAGGGCAGCTGGCGGTTATCTGCCGGCGCAATGAGGAGGCGTAGCAACGCCTCGCTTCCCTCAGTGCCACTAGGTAGGTCCTAGTATAGGATCTAACTAGTGTCCGATCAGCCTCTGAGCGGCTGGACCTCCAAGAACTCTCTAGGCGTCTTCTCCGGCGTTTCATCCCCTCAGCTCCTCGGAGAACCAAGGAGCCGGTTAGGATCTGCGCCGGGTCAGAGGCCGCAGAGGCACGACACGGTCTAAAGCCCCAGCCGCAGCCCGTTCCCAGGCTGCGGCTAGTTCCTCTGCCGTGCCGTGAGCCAGACCCTCAGGAAGTGGCCCAAGCTCCGTCCGGAACCTCTCCGGGTCCATCAGGCGCCTGGGACGGTACCAACGTAATGGTTCCGTCTCCCTGCGGTGTTGGGTAGCGGTCAGAAAGTCTAGGCGAAGGAGCGAGTGATCTGACCATGACAAAGGTTCTGTGACTATATCTCTCAAGTCCAGATCCTTCGACCACCGACCAGAGATGAAAATCAGGTCCAGATAATCCGCTTCCTCTAAAGCCTTATGTAATTTAGGCACCACCTGTGGTGGGTTCTACTTACCTTTACTACCAGTTTGCAACAGTTTGAGCGCATGCACAAATCACCCATGATGATGTTGTGGTGGGTGGGCGGAGCCTCCCACCAGTTTTACCACCGGTTTTATAGAACCGGACCAAACTGGGAGCAACCCACCACTGGCACCACCACAATATACTCAGCAACCTTATCCAAAAAGGGGAGATTGGAGATAAGATTCTAATCCCAAACAATGTGGATTGAGAGATGGTTTCTTCAAGAGTGGGAACACCGTCAACTATTACAAAGCTAGTTGAAGTAATAGGTTCCTGAACTAGTCAGAGAGGTGGACTAAATTATTTTCAGGGGTAGCATAAAACTTTAATATTATTTTTTTTAAAAAAATGCTTCCAAGACGTAAAGTCTATTATTCTATTATTAACATTCACAGATATATTGCTAAATTTAAAATGAAGAACAAGAATATGCCAAGTGATTTTTTTAAAAGCTTTATGCTATAAAGCAGTCTTCTCAATAGTCCTCAAAATGTTGTACAAAAATTCGTAACAATATCTTCATTGGCTGGTAATTTGGGAAGTGAAGTTCACCTATCCAAATGGGAACTTTTGTTTATGGAAATAGTTGCAAGTCCATTAGGATGCCCATAACCTAGAATGTGAAGAAGAGTCATAAGCAAAAAATAAGAGACACAGCAACTTGTTTGAAAAAGTGGGAAAGTATATTATCAAATATGAAATAGTACCTGAGACCAGGAGTGAAAGGCTCCTGTTTGGACCAGATTGCCTGATACAGTAGCGATGGTGGCGGGTGGTTCAAAGAACCGGTAGCAAAAATCCCTGACTCCCCCCGCCCCATGCATGATCATCAGAGGGGTTTTTTTTAACTTTTAAAAGCATTTTTCTTCAGCCGAAAAAATGCTTTTAAAAGTAAAAAAAAGCCTCTGATGATCGCACGGCTCAGCTGGGATCATCAGAGCCTTTTAAAAGCATTTTTTTACAACCTCTTCAGCCAAAGAGGTAGAAAAAATGCTTTTAAAAGTAAAAAAAAAGTTGGCCACACCCACCCAGTCACATTACCCCCTCACCAAGCCACACCCACAGAACCGGTAGTAACAAATTTTACATTTCACCACTGCCTGAGACACTGTGCTGCCATTTAAGAAACAAAAGGGGGAAAACATTTATAACATCATAAATGGGTAGCCAATTAATAAAATGTGACAAAATTGATCTGTATTTAAAATATTCAATTGCTTTGCAACTAGGAATTGAGTGAGTTAGTATCTGACAGCAGGGAGTCCCTCTGATCATTTTTTAGAGACCTACTTAAGAATTTTGCAGCTTAAGTTATCGTATATACTCGAGTATAAGCCGAGTTTTTCAGCACGTTTTTTGTGCTGAAAAGCGGCCCCCTCGGCTTATACTCGAGTCTACGTCTTTGGGAACCCCGCACAGGAGGGGGTACCGAACGGACTCCCATGGAAAGGCTGGGACACACCAAGCGCGCCAAGAACGGCTTCCTGTCCTCTCCTCGCAGAGGCGGCACGGGTTCGCGAGCGGGAGGAGCAGCCAGCACCGCCCGCACCTGGCAACCGCAGGCAGCTGGCAGCGCTGCCCGGCGCTACGGGAGGGACGGGGAGCGGGCCCACCGAGGTCTCGCGGGATTTGTCGCCCCCAGGCCGGCCCCCATTCCTGTGTCTGGCGGGCGGGACGCAAGGAAGAGGAAGCACGAGCAGACCACGACCAGACCGCCAGCGAGCACTGCGGACGGCGCAAACTTGGCGGGCTGCTGCTGCTGCCGCCGCCGCCGCTGCCACCGCCACCACCACGGAGCGAGCCCGACTCCTCCTGCCCGAATCGCGCCGTGCGAGTGCTGATGGGGAGCTGCCGAGTCCGGCCTGAGCAAAAAGGTCGCTCCGTGGTGGTGGTGGTGGCAGCGGCGGCAGCAGCCGCCAAGCTCAGACCGGACTCGGCAGCTCCCCATCAGCACTCGCACGGCGCGATTCGGGCAGGAGGAGTCGGGCTCGCCCCGTGGTGGTGGTGGTGGCGGTGGCGGCGGCAGCGGCGGCAGCAGCCGCCAAGCTCAGGCCGGACTCAGCAGCTCCCCATCAGCACTCGCACGGCGCGATTCGGGCAGGAGGAGTCGGGCTCGCTCCGTGGTGGTGGCGGTGGCGGCGGCGGCGGCAGCAGCTGCCAAGCTCAGGCCGGACTCGGCAGCTCCCCATCAGCACTCGCACGGCGCGATTCGGGCAGGAGGAGTCGGGCGCGCTCGGTGGTGGTGGCGGTGGCGGCGGCGGCGGCAGCAGCTGCCAAGCTCAGGCCGGACTCGGGCTTGGCGGCTTACCTTTACTACCAGTTTGCAACAGTTTGAGCGCATGCACAAATCACCCATGATGATGTTGTGGTGGGTGGGCGGAGCCTCCCACCAGTTTTACCACCGGTTCTATAGAACCGGACCAAACTGGGAGCAACCCACCACTGGCACCACCACAATATACTCAGCAACCTTATCCAAAAAGGGGAGATTGGAGATAAGATTCTAATCCCAAACAATGTGGATTGAGAGATGGTTTCTTCAAGAGTGGGAACACCGTCAACTATTACAAAGCTAGTTGAAGTAATAGGTTCCTGAACTAGTCAGAGAGGTGGACTAAATTATTTTCAGGGGTAGCATAAAACTTTAATATTATTTTTTTAAAAAAATGCTTCCAAGACGTAAAGTCTATTATTCTATTATTAACATTCACAGATATATTGCTAAATTTAAAATGAAGAACAAGAATATGCCAAGTGATTTTTTTAAAAGCTTTATGCTATAAAGCAGTCTTCTCCAATAGTCCTCAAAATGTTGTACAAAAATTCGTAACAATATCTTCATTGGCTGGTAATTTGGGAAGTGAAGTTCACCTATCCAAATGGGAACTTTTGTTTATGGAAATAGTTGCAAGTCCATTAGGATGCCCATAACCTAGAATGTGAAGAAGAGTCATAAGCAAAAAATAAGAGACACAGCAACTTGTTTGAAAAAGTGGGAAAGTATATTATCAAATATGAAATAGTACCTGAGACCAGGAGTGAAAGGCTCCTGTTTGGACCAGATTGCCTGATACAGTAGCGATGGTGGCGGGTGGTTCAAAGAACCGGTAGCAAAAATCCCTGACTCCCCCCGCCCCATGCATGATCATCAGAGGGTTTTTTTTTAACTTTTAAAAGCATTTTTCTTCAGCCGAAAAAATGCTTTTTAAAAGTAAAAAAAAAGCCTCTGACGATCACATGGCTCAGCTGGGATCATCAGAGGCTTTTAAAAGCATTTTTTACAACCTCTTCAGCCGAAGAAGTTGTAGAAAAAATGTTTTTAAAAGTAAATAAAAAGTTGGCTACACCCACCCAGTGACATTACCCCCCACCAAGCCAGACCCACAGAACTGGTAGTAACAAATTTTACATTTCACCACTGCCTGAGACACTGTGCTGCCATTTAAGAAACAAAAGGGGGAAAACATTTATAACATCATAAATGGGTAGCCAATTAATAAAATGTGACAAAATTGATCTGTATTTAAAATATTCAATTGCTTTGCAACTAGGAATTGAGTGAGTTAGTATCTGACAGCAGGGAGTCCCTCTGATCATTTTTTAGAGACCTACTTAAGAATTTTGCAGCTTAAGTTATACATATCTTCTAGCTGGCAATGGATTTCAGCACTGGGAGTAAATCCAGTTAAAATAAAATAAAACCAATAGAGAATATAATATATAATATAACAACAGAGTTGGAAGGGACCTTGGAGGCCTTCTAGTCCAACCCCCTGCCCAGGCAGGAAACCCTACACCATCTCAGTCAGATGGTTATCCAACATTTTCTTAAAAATTTCCAGTGTTGGAGCATTCACAACTTCTGCAGGCAAGTCGTTCCACTTATTAATTGTTCTAACTGTCAGGAAATTTCTCCTTAGTTCTAAGTTGCTTCTTTCCTTGATCAGTTTCCACCCATTGCTTCTTGTTCTACCCTCAGGTGCTTTGGAGAACAGCCCGATTCCCTCTTCTTTGTGGCAACCCCTGAGATATTGGAACACAGCTATCATGTCTCCCCTAGTCCTTCTTTTTATTAAACTAGACATACCGAGTTCCTGCAACCGTTCTTCATATGTTTCATATGCTAGAAGACTAGCTTGTGACAGTGGACATTGATAGAATGTTATAACTATATTTAACTACCTATCACCTCCTTTTCCATCTCAGAGATTGTTAAAAAGAAACACAAGTACACCCAAAAAATTGATTTACTGTAACTCTGAGCATTAAAAGGAAAGAAAAGGAATAGGAATCTCTACACATCTATTTCAGGAGTTCTGTCTGATCATGGTAATGTCAGACTTGACTGATTTGTATTTTAAACGTGGGTCTTTCAAACAAGAATCTAAAAAGACATCTGTGCTTTTTAAAAAAAAATTCTGTACAAGCAAGTGACCTATTTTTTATTCATAGTGATATACTTAAAATTCATGGCCACACACAAATGTAAATCAGACATAAATCAGGAAGGGATGAAATGTGTTAGGAACAAAGAAGGGCAGAAAGACAGGTCTGAGGAGCACAGGAGTTGGAGGTAAAACGTTCAGATTTGCATCAAAAGAATTAAAAATGGGATATTCTGTTACCGAATTTATAATACAAACAGAAATCTGGTTCTGTCATCTAATTAAATTTGTTAAATGTAGGGTTAGTGGGAGAGAAACATCAATGAAGTAAATGATAAGATATTCAGTTCTTTAACATTGCAATCAGGGGTGGGTTCTACTTACCTTTACTACCAGTTCACAGAGGGATCACGCGCATATGCAGAAGCTTCCTGATGACGTCGGGGTCAGTGGGCGGAGCCTCCCCCGGTTTTACTACCAGTTTGCAAGAACCAGTCTGAACCGGGGCCAACCCACCTCTGATTGCAATGGTTCAAAAACAAAAGGAGTATAATTCTTCTGGGTAAGGAAACAACACTGTGGATATACCCATTCCAACAGATATGTTGATACAGGAGATAACTGAAAAACAATTTGTTTAATATTGCAATTAAGATTAATTGAATTTATACATTTCTTGCTGCAACCATTTTCTATCAGTTTATAACAGAATAATAAAATCAGTGCAATATAAAGCCATACAATCAGAATTGGAAAGGATCTTTTAAATCATCTAACCTCTTGCTCAGTGCAGCATCTACTCTGAAAGATGACCATTCATCCTCTATTTGAAAATCTCTAGCAAAAGTGCTTTATCCGGAAAGCAACTGGATTTCTTGGGCTTTTCCTTGAAAACATTTCACTTCTCATCCAGGAAGCTTCTTCGGTTCTAACTGACTTGTGGGGAATAGAAGGATTTATATTCTGTACAGTCATCTAGTTGTTAGCTCTCTGAAAGTTGTTGAGGCCTTTTGGGCAGGGGTGAAATGTAAAAATGTTTACTACTGGTTGAGGGGGCATGGCTTGGTGGGGTGGGGGTAATGTGACTGGGTGGGCATGGCCAATTTTTCTTTTTTTACTTTTAAAAGCATTTTTTCTAAAACCACTTTGGCCAAAGAGCTTGTAGAAAAAATGCTTTGAAAGGGTTCTGACAATCCCAGCTGAGCCACATGATCATCAGAGGCTTTTTTTAACTTTTAAAGGCATTTTTTCGGCCAAAGAAAAATGCTTTTAAAAGTAAAAAATACCTCTGATGATCGCATGGCTCAGCTGGGCGTGCAGGGGGGAGGGGGGCAGGGATTTTTGCTAGCGGTTCTCCAAACCACCCGCCACTATCGCTACCAGATCATACAATCTGGTCCGAACCGGGAGCATTTCCCCCTGCTTTTGGGGGTTTATCTGTATCCACCAAGTCACCAGAATCTCATGAAAATGGTATGGAACCTATTTGGGACTGTGAAAGGACCATGTTGTAGACAGGAGATAGGTGATGTCATATCCTTCCCCCTCTGTTGAGGGAGGGCTGTTCAATTTTTAAAAATTGAAGGTGACTGGTTTTGGTCTTGTGCTCTGAGGCATTTAAGAATAAGTTCACTTTATCTTTTATGTCGCAACCCTTTAGATATTTGAACTCCGCTAGTTCTTCAGTTCTGAAACTTTTCTGATAGCAGTTCTGCAGTCATCTCAGTTAATTTCTTCAGTACTCTAAGATGTAACTCTACTCTAGGATGTCTTTTGTTAAACTCTGGTAATGGATGATGGGTTAAAACCACCTTTACAAGCAACCCTAACTTTTAGGATGGATAGGACCTTAATTAACGATTGGGATAGAAGCATTTTTTAACTTGGACATATGGAACCTGTTGAATTTCAGCACACCATATAATAGGTGTGCTGGCATTGAAATGTTTGAATTCCTCCACCATACAGTATAAGAAGATTCTACAGAAACTTTTTTCTCTTTTTTTTAAACCCAAACAAACCCTTCCAAAGGCTAAGTGAGGTTTGGTTGTGAGACTAATATAGAATACAGGTAGTCCTTGACTTATAAGCATTCATTTAGTGAGCCTTCGATTTTACAATGTCACCAAAAAATGACCAGTTTTTACACTTATGATAGTTGCAACATCACCATGATCACATGCTCAAAACTGGCAACTGGAAAGTATTTATGACAGTTGGACTTTCCTGGGTTTATGGCAGGGGTGAAATCCAACAGGTTCTGACCGGTAGTGGAAATTTTGAGTAGTTCAGAGAACCAGAAAATACCACTCTGGCTGGCCCCAGAGTGGGGTGGGAATGGAGATTTTGTAATATCCTTCCCCCAGGAGTGGGGAGGGAATGGGGATTTTGCAATATCCTTCCCCTGCCACGCCCACCAAGCCACCAAGTAGAACCGGTAGTAAAAAAAATTGGATTTCACCACTGGTTGACAGGATCACCATTTGTAACCTTCCCAGCTGGGTTCCGACAAGCAAAGTCAATTGGGGGAAGCTAGGTTTGCTTAGCCACCACATAATTCACTTAACTATCGCAGTGTTTTTCTGTAGCGAAAAGGTCATAAAATGGGGCAAAATTTGCTTAACAATTGCCTTGCTTAACAATGGAAATTTGGGGCTCAATTGTAGTCGTAGCTCGAAGATTACCTGTATTAGGTTGCAGGCTAGACTTAACAGTAAAAGAAGCAATGGGATTTTTTTTTTTATCTCTCTGCCAACAAACTAGATAGGCATGTCAATATTGTTACCAGGAGTCAAGCTTCATTGAGCTGGGACATTTTTATCTCTCATTGGACCAGAATATGAAGCTGAATTAATTGTTCTTTATTGCTTCATGCATGCTTAGACTACATTACAAAATTTATCCCTAACATATGCAGAAGAGACTTGAAAAGTTCTCATCATTTCAATCATAATAATTTAAAATTAGTTATTAAAACATTTCTTTCTGTATATAATCCTTTGATTTTGCATAAAAGTTTATATTTTACTTATATCTTATATCTTATTACAAGTCAAAATAAAGCTCTATGAAGCTCGTTTTTCTGTATTCTACAAAGGGTAGCAGTAGTAGCATATCAAAATGATTTAAATAAGAATACAAAACATTTCACAAATACCTCACTGATCTAAACTGAGAGACATTAATTCTCATAGAATCTCAAATATAAACTGGAGAAGGGTGATAGGGTTAAAGATCGTGCTGTTAATTACTGTCGTAACTCAGATTCTATCACCAATAGTTTGATGAAAAAAAGTGATATCAGTATGGAGGTTCTCAGAAAAATAATATTAATTTGTTATAGATATTGCAGAAAAGAAAGTAATAGCTTATTGTACCTTGCAGGCCAATATATATCACTATTTTTAAATAATGTTAGAATTATAACCCAAAATTTACAGAGTCTAACCAGAAAAATCAGACCAAAAAATTTGATACTGAGGATACAGTTTGATAGCCATGCTGACATGTTTTTTCTCTCATCTGCACGCTACCTTCAATCATCCGTATTATGATTCACTAATAAGAATGACAAATGGTGTTGCCCTCATTGTTTTATACAAAACAAATTAAGAAAAGCAATCAAAAGAATTTCCTGGCTTCTTTTCCATGTGCCAATAAGTATCATCTATTGGCCGTAAAGCTATTTCCGATGACTCTAACAAATGCAGGGTGAAGTAATAATCAACTAAGTGAGTGCTTTAAACAGCTGGTTTAGCCAATTGTCAAGTTGCCTAACCAACAGGATTGAGGTGCTGAGGTACTCATTTACCTCAGTAACTTGAAAGTTAGAGTGTTTCGCACATTTTTGAAAAAGCATTTGTAATGTATTTGAACTTTAGGAGGGAAGTTTGGGCGGGAACAAGCACGGTTGCTGATTGGCTGATGCCTCAGCCAAAATAGTATTTAAAGAGGGGTTTTTGCCTGTTGGCTTTTGCTGGGATCACAATAAACTAAAGAGCTGTTGTCACTTGCATCGTCTCCTGCCTCTTCATTGCCCGAACTTAACAGCATTGAACATGTGTCCAAAAATATAAGAGACTACAGGTCTCAGAATGAAGAAAGGGCCTGGACTGAAGTGGAAGGAAGCAATGGGCAACTAGCAAACTACATGGTCAACTAGTGTTGCAAAAGAATGGTAATTAGCCTACAGTCAGTGGCTGCAACACCTATAGGGTAAAAAAAATAGCATCCCCAGAAAAGTAACAAAAACAGTATTCAGTATGAGAATGCAAAGCCTTTTATGAGTAGGAGTAGTGGAAAACTGAAATGCACCCACTGGTAACATAAAAACCAAAGCATAGTTGGCAGAGCCTAGCATTTTTTCCCATTTAACTCAACCATCTGTGCAGCACAAAACAGTGTCTGTGCTTTTTAATTACCAACCCCTGTTAGTTTTTCAACTTTCTCCTAAGATTTCAAGAGTCTGGAAAAGAGGTTTTACTAAATGATCGTCATCCTTGTCCTCTTTCTTTTTTGTGAAATTCTTCCAATGAGTCCTTTTATCCAGTTAAAGTCTAGACTCTATAGATGATATTGCATTTGTAATATTACTTGTGGGTACAAATAGACTGCATGGTTTATATCTACTGCACTGCTCTTGACCAGTCTTGCCTTCTCTTGTTTCAGTTTCTGTTGAAATAAATCCTCCTTAAAGAATTAAAGTAGTCAATAGAATTATTGACTAAAAGGTGATTCATACATCAGCTAGGTATTCAGGTGCAGCAACCCTACTGTTCTCCTTTTCATGGGTCCAGAGAAGATTTAGGCAGTTAGAAATAGGCAAACTGGGCTTCCAACTTCATTGTAAGAAAGAGGATTTTGAGACATAAAACCAATTTTCCTTATATATTCAAAACCTTTTGCTGTGATGATTTCACAGCTGAAAAACAGAAATTCTGTATTCTTACAGTAGAAGAATTGTTTCAAACTCAGAAAGGTGTTAAAGTGTAGAACTAATTACTATTGTCTACACAGAGAATTTGTTCTACATATTTTAAATAAAGATAAGATTAAAGATACCCTATCCTCTTACAAATAGGCCATCTTTTAAACCTTTCAATCTTTTTTTTCCCCAAGCATCTATTTGTTCAAGGTGCTTTATTTTAAAAAGTAAAAGAATCCAAAAATCTAACATTATTTTCATCAAAAATGTGCTTCACAATAGCATTACAATGAATGTAATACTGAAAAACAATGGCTTATTTTGAAAGAGTAAAATTTCTTATATATGTTCAGCTAGTATGTGCAATATAAAAGTGCCACTCAAACTGAGAAACGAACATTTTTAAAATAGCTATAGCTATTCTGAATTTCCAAAAACAAAACAATTGAAAAAATTCTCCAAAAAAAATCATGGTTATTCTAATTCTTTTCTATGAAGATATTTTTATATTCCTTGTACAAATACTATATACAAATGATTTCAGGATAAAACAGCCAAGAAGGTTCTTGTCAATTCAATACAGTACTTCAGAATCAATGCTTCAGCTTCCTAACCGGAGTCAGGCAGAAAATATGATTGAGATGTTTGCTTTATAATTTTACGAATCTATGTCATAATGTGTGTGTGTGTGTGTGTGTGTGTGTGTATGTGTGTGTACACGTGCATGCACATGCACGGAAGGAAAACAATCTAAAGTACAATGAAAACTAAAAAAAGACAGAAAAACAGAAAGGGCCTTACAATCTTGTTTAGAACAGATATAAGTACAATTATAAATTGACCATCTTTCTAAACTTACATCAATACTCTGTTCTTCCCATATCCTATTAAATCATCAAAACCATAAATCTTTTTTTTTCTTTTTTGCAGAAAAAGTTCATAGGAAGGTTTCTAGGCACCAATAAATGCAGATACTTATCTTTTCTCTAATCAAAGAGTTAGTTTTGCCATTTCAGTGAGTTGTGTCATTTTCAACTATTCCTCTGCTGTACCTATTGTCAAGTCTTTCCATCTTTGTGTGTATAATAATCTCACTGCAGTGATCACGCATAAAAACAAAGTTCCAGAACTTTTTATCCATCAGTCCCAGGAGAAAAAGTTCTGGTTTCAGTTGAACATTAATCTTTAAAATCCTCTGAATCGGTATATATATTTGAACCCAAAATTTTTAAGCTTTTTTGCACATCCACCAAGTATGATAAAATGACCCTTTTTGCGGTTCACATTTCCAACATAAATTTTAAGTATTTTTATACATTCTTCTGGTGTCATATACAAATGGTACATCATTTTATAACAATACACTTTAAGATTGTAGTGTAAATTTCTGTCCTTCCAACCACATTTTTTCCTCTGTTCCATCTGCAAAAATGTATTTCATAATTTTTAAATGTCTACCTAAAATATATACACACAGACACAGTCACACAGATGCTCTCAGGCATGAAAGATCTGGTTCACACCCGAAAGTCCAATTAAACTGATTTATTGCTAATCATGTCTATGCATAGAAATGTTCTCAACTAATGGTTATCAACTGCTTGGGGTTAGATCAGTGGTGAAATCCAATTTTTTTTTATTACCGGTTATGTGGGCGTGGTTTGGTGGGCATGGCAGAGGAAGGATACTGCAAAATCCCAATTCCCACCCCACTCTGGGGCCAGCCAGAGATGGTATTTGCCGGTTCTCTGAACTACTCAAAATTTCCGCTACCGATTCTCCAGAACCTTTTCAGAACCTGCTGGATTTCACCCCTAGGTTAGATATGGGTCAACGGAATTCAAGGCAATTTGGACTTAGTTCACTTGTGGCTATGTAGAGATTCTAGGCTGATCCCTCTTTTAACTCTGCCCCCTGGTTTTTCCACTCTTTTTCTAGACACAGAGTATATACGATCATGGCTGTTATCTGCTTATGAATATTTGATACTGTACATGAAAATACTGCTGAGACATAATTTCCAGGTTTAATTGAGTCTTGTGATTTTCTTTATTACAATATAATTAATTATTGGTTTCACTAACAGTACTGTTTGGCAGTACTGTTTGACACCATTGTTGTTGTTTTCAGTCTTGACTGACCAGATCAGCATAAGTCTCCCTTATAAAGTATCTGAAAGGAAAACAATGAAGAGTCTTCTAGAAAATTTGCAGTCTGGTTCACAAAAGCCAAGATTTATTATCCAGCTGGAGCTAATGCTGTTTACATGAATGAAATCTGATTATCCTCACATTTTGGCATAGTCATTTTTGGCTTTTGCAATCCCTTTAGTAAATACCATGTGGAGCTTAATAAGATGTATAATTGCTATGTTTCACCTAGTTTGACCTACTGTTCCATTAGAAATCCCCCGGAAATAATATAGTGGTAAAGAATTTCCACTTAAACAAAGGACAAACATCCAAGTCTCAGCCTACTTCACACCATATGCAGCACATATGTTTTTTGCTTGTTCACTGCAAGAAAAACACAGATGTGCTAGAGTTTTGTCAGCAAAAAAACTGATGCAATTCAGCATGGCTCATCTACATGAGCAACCATTACTGAATGAGAAGCAATATGCTTTTAATTCCTCTCTCTGCTATTCACTTATTTTTCTCTCGTTGCTTTATTTCTTTATTTATTATTATTTCTTTATTTTATTAGATTTCTAGACCGCCCTTCTCCCGAAGGACTCAGGCCGGTGTACAGCCAGGATAAAAATGAACAATGTACAATTAAAAATTAAGTTAAAAGACTTATTATACAATTTGGCCGAAAAATTAAAATATCTAAAATCTAAAAAACCCCAATTTAAAACTGAAATAAAATTCAAATTCAGAATCTAAACAGTCTAAGAAAGCCCCGCGCGAACAAACAAGTATGTTTTCAATTCGCAGCGAAAGGTCCGAAGGTCAGATATTTGGCGTAAACCAGGGGGAAGTTCATTCCAAAGAGTAGGAGCCCCCACAGAGAAGGATCTTCCCCTGGGGGCTGCCAGCTGACATTGTTTGGCAGACGGCACCCTGAGAAGTCCCTCTCTGTGTGAGCATATGGGTCGGTGGGAGGCATGAAGTAACAGCAGGCGGTCCCGTAAGTACCCAGGCACCAAGCCATGGGGCGCTTTAAAGGTGGTAACCAGAACCTTGAAATCCACCCGAAAGACAACAGGTAGCCAGTGCAGTCTGCGCAGGAGAGGTGTTACATGGGAGTTACGTGGAACTCCCTCTATCACCCGCGCAGCTGCATTCTGGACCAACTGAAGCCTCCGAGTGCATCTCAAGGGGAGCCCCATGTAGAGAGCATAGCAATAATCCAGGCGAGAGGATTTCTTGTTGTATGACTCATTAGCTGAAGTCTTTTACTGGGCAGAATGTCATCAGTTGTTTCTGCTTCGGCATATACTCACTTGGATCTTAAGATGGTGAGCCTGAAAATACAGGTAGTCCTCAACTTACAACCGAACCCAAAATTAATGTTGCTAAGTCAGAAATTTGTTAAGTGGCTTTTGCCCCCATTTTATGACTTTCCTCGCCACATTTGTTAAATGAATCACTGCAGTTCTTAAATTAGTAACCTGGTTGTTAAATGAATCTGGTTTTCCCATTGACTTTGGTTGTCAGAAGGTTGCAAAAGGTGATCACATGGCTCCAGAACATTGCAACCGTCAAAAATGTGAGTCAGTTTTCAAGCATCTGAATGTAAATCACATGACCATGAGGACGCTGCAATGGTCATGTCACTTTTTTCAGTGCTGTTGTAACTTTGAGCAGTCACTAAATGAACTGTTGTAGTCGAGGACTACCTCTACAGTTCCATTCATGGCAGGCACGCACACTCTAGCTTTACCAATTCCATCACCACCACCAGGTCTCATTGACTCTTAAAAGCTCTTTACCATAACTATACTTCTCTTACCAAAAAAACCAAATAATTTTTGTTTTCTTTGAAGTCGAAAGTTTTCTTTGAAGCCCGCCAAACAATCCTGTTTCATGATGGTGGTGGTATGGGGTAGGTTGTAGAAGCCAATATTCATGCTGTACTTTCAGGACAGAAAGGGTGATCTGTATGGGTTCTATTCTGAAATCATCTGAAGAAAATCAATGCCACAAAAATCAGAACAAATCCTCTTGGGTTGTTGTTGTTGTTTTTTAATGTAGCAAATTGTTGAAATGTACAAAACTCCAGTTGCTTCTGAGAAGAAGCAAAAAACTTGTTGAAAATAAGCCAATGTTCTAATATGGAGGACACATAAAATGAACTTCTTTGTGATAACATGCAATGACTATATTAGAAACAATCTCACTTTTGTGGACAAAGCATGATAGTTGGGATATAAATCTATTCAACTTTACTGCTACTGATACTATTGTAATAAGGCTTGTGAAAGAGCAAGGCATTAAATACAGAAAAGTCTGTATGACATTTGGTTGACTGATGCAATGCTAGGCCTCATTTAATAAACATGATCAAAATGTCCATTAAAATGGACTAAGCCATGTCCATATTTTAATCAGCAGGAATATATATTGACCCAGACTGATTTTTTAAAATTGAAAATCTCTTTTAACTGTGTCCATGCACTTTTCTATACTGATATCCAGGAGTGAAATCCAGCAGGTTCTGACCAGTTCTCGAGAACCGGTAGCGGAAATTTTGAGCAGTTCGGAGAACCGGTAGCAGAAATTTTGATTGGTTCAGAGAACCGGCAAATACCACCACTGGCTGGCCCCAGAGTGGGATGGGAATGGAGATTTTGCAATATCCTTCCCCCAGGAGTGGGATGGGAATGGAGATTTTGCAGTATCCTTTCCCTGCCATGCCCACCAAGCCATGCCCAAAGAACCAGTAAAAAAAATGGATTTCACCACTGCTGATATGCTACTCTTCATGGAAAAACCATTTCTGCAGTGATGGTAATAGGAAGTATGGAAACTCTTACAGTGCATGGTAAGAAGGGGTATTCCTTCCTTTGTAAAATAGCCCATAAACTATTGGGAGTCGTCTGTATGGCAGTAAAGGGAGTAGGCTGTATAGAGGTAAAGCAAAAACAGAAAAAAGCAGCTAACGCAACATAAGGGACACCGAATATTTTTGAACTGCAATGGGAAAACTAGAGATTGAACTTGTGGATATCAAATTTAGAATCGGAGGAAGGTCATCCATTCCTGCTTTCAAAAATTGCTACTGTCCCATTCTGGTAAGTGGTTAATTAAGCAGTGCAAAGAAGCTCTCATGCTCCCGTGACTGATCAACCTATGAAGTTCTGATAACATTCAGCAGCAAAGATATGCAAAAATTCAGAAAAATGGGAAGCAGGCAAATCAATTTTCATAAAACACGATGCCTGTTTATATTAGCCTACGGAATAAAAAAGCAAGGCCAATGATTTAGACCTGCAGTCTATTGTAACTCTAGGTGCTATTTACTGGAGTAACAGACAATAGCCTTGGAAGGGCAACACAGTTTATTCTTGCAAGAAACATTAATGCATTCCTTGAATAAGTTCATCTCCCATGTGATCCTCTGCTTTTCATAAGTTCTTTTTAGCTTTTTCCAAGCTCTCATTCCCTCTAGTAATCTGCAGTTGCTAGAATTTCATTTTGTTTTTAATACCAATCCTCACAGAGAATCACACACCCTGCAGCTTTATTCATGTGACATAGCTCTGAAAATAATGAAAGGAATCTATTTTTTATTACATATATTGATTGTCAGTAACCGAAGATGCTTGCCAAGTATATGTTGTTCCTGGTGAAACCTTTCCCCCTACAGATAATTTAGGAAGATCATTCAGAGGAACACATGGCAGCTACAGATTCTACTTGTAGAGAAGAGTAACACAATCCTGCAACTTTCATTAAAAAAAAAAAAGAAGTTATACATGGATATGACTCGAAGCTTCCCACCATCCTATTATTTTGTTGCAGTGATTATGTCCTTAGTACACTGATAGATAAACCTGAGAGTAAAAGATTTAAGCTCAGCATCATGTTTCTATTTTTGTATTACCCATCATAGTTGGAATGCAATAAATTTAAACTTGAACTCACATTTGTTTTAACTGTGTTTGACAAGTCCAGACTTTTAAATTATTTTTCATCTTAATATACATATGTATATCCTCTCGTGAGTCAGTATATCTAGCAATATATATGTAAAAGATCTCATTTGTTTCTGATATTCTAGGCAGTGCGCAATCATGTATATTCTTACTTAATAGACAATTATTCTGCTTGCAATTTGTATTAGTGATGGACTGTTTAGTCATAGTTTAATGAATAAACCCCCACTGGCTAGGTTTGCTCAAGATGCTAACTCATAAACCATGTTCATGAACCGCAACAATTAGATATCCAGAAAATGTTTTGAATTAAGCCAAAATCTATGAGTCTGTAGATTAGCCTTAGGCTTTACCGTAAGTTTAATCAGTAACTTTTAATACATTTGTGAATCAGGTGATTGTAAGATTAAAATGCATCCACCCTAAAATTCTGCATTTGTTTGCTGTAAAAGAACCTAATATGCATGTACTTGAATGTTCAGAAATACTAGATTAAAAAAACAAACAAACCCAAAATTCTAGGAGGCAAAAAAATCAATCTTGTTTCTCAACTTTATTTTTTTATAATGATAAAAATGAAAGCTAAATCACACTTAAAAGTCCGATAGCATATATAATAGCATTTCCAGCCAAACGTTCTACAAGTTCTTTCCTGTATAGCATATGGACATTTTCTGCCAGCCAACTCTTAAGTGGGGAAAGAAAACAGAAGAAATCAAATCAACACATGCTAAGAAGACACAAAGTCTCCCAAATGGACTTTTGGAGTATTGCCACTCATAGTCTTGGATATTTGCACCTACCAAATCAAAATAAGAAATATTTAACATAGAGAAAAATTTAGAACATAATTACTTATTAGTAGGGCCTACTAAATGTAACTGCATGTCTATACAATTCAACAATCATTCCATATACGATCTGTTTTGTTCACAATATTAAGTAGCATTTAATGGTGGTTTAGTCACAAGAGCATAGTATATCTTACTAAGCAGATAGCCAAAATCATGCCTTTTTCTCAAGACAAACTTGTTGGATTATGAAGTATTGGATGAAGCAACTCGGTTCACACTAAGCTGACAACCCTGTTTTAAAAGTCACAGAGGCTATTCACAAACCATGGTAAGCCATAATATGGCTTATCGTAGCTTAGCTTAGCATATATATAAAACCCCACTCTCGTTCTAAGTAAATCAGGTCACTGTATTAGCATACAATTAAAGTACTGAACGAGCATTCAGAGCAGTGGTGGGTTTCTACCGGTTCACCCCAGTTTGGGAAAACTGATAGTGGAAGCAGCGGGAAGCTCCGCCCACCCGCCCGGACATCATCACAGAGGTTCTGCACACGTGTAGAAGGTTCGCATGTGCAGAAGGGCGGTGCACAAGCGAAGCAAGCTCTCGATTCTGAACCGGTAGCGAAGGTAAGTGGAACCCACTACTGATTCAGAGAAAGGTGCATCTTCGTGGACACCTTCTACATTTTCTACTCCTCCGCAGGGCTCATTCACACTGCTCCAGGGACATGATTTCCTCCAGATGTTGTTGTTGTTTTTGACAGACATTGAATTGATAATTGCTGTCCCATGCATTTCTTCTTCTAGAATTGCTGCCATCTCAGGAGATGGTGGCAGCAGCTGTTACCATTGAAAGGAAGAAAAAAAAAAGTGCAGAAATGTTACTTTAGGCTAGTCGTGGCCAAGTCGGGAACTTCTCCTGAAGACCGGGAAATCCTGATTCCCAAAGCATTGCAAGAAGAAGATAAGGAGGCAGGCAGTGCTAATAGAACTTCCGCTGTCAATGTCCCAAAGGTGCTTTTTCAAAAGGCAACTGGACTTTGTTTTTCCTTGAAGACGTTTCACTTCTTATCCAAGAAGTTACTTGGCTGGTAATTGAAACATCTTCAAAGAAAAACGAAGAAAGTCGCCTTTGAAAAAGCACCTTTAAGGCAACAATGACATGGATAACTGAGAATCTCCATAGACATTTTTTTTTATTCCAATGGGAAAACTAGAGATTGAACTTGTGGATATCAAATTTAGAATCGGAGGAAGGTCATCCATTCCTGCTTTCAAAAATTGCTACTGTCCCATTCTGGTAAGTGGTTAATTAAGCAGTGCAAAGAAGCTCTCATGCTCCCGTGACTGATCAACCTATGAAGTTCTGATAACATTCAGCAGCAAAGATATGCAAAAATTCAGAAAAATGGGAAGCAGGCAAATCAATTTTCATAAAACACGATGCCTGTTTATATTAGCCTACGGAATAAAAAAGCAAGGCCAATGATTTAGACCTGCAGTCTATTGTAACTCTAGGTGCTATTTACTGGAGTAACAGACAATAGCCTTGGAAGGGCAACACAGTTTATTCTTGCAAGAAACGTTAATGCATTCCTTGAATAAGTTCATCTCCCATGTGATCCTCTGCTTTTCATAAGTTCTTTTTAGCTTTTTCCAAGCTCTCATTCCCTCTAGTAATCTGCAGTTGCTAGAATTTCATTTTGTTTTTAATACCAATCCTCACAGAGAATCACACACCCTGCAGCTTTATTCATGTGACATAGCTCTGAAAATAATGAAAGGAATCTATTTTTTATTACATATATTGATTGTCAGTAACCGAAGATGCTTGCCAAGTATATGTTGTTCCTGGTGAAACCTTTCCCCCTACAGATAATTTAGGAAGATCATTCAGAGGAACACATGGCAGCTACAGATTCTACTTGTAGAGAAGAGTAACACAATCCTGCAACTTTCATTAAAAAAAAAAAAGAAGTTATACATGGATATGACTCGAAGCTTCCCACCATCCTATTATTTTGTTGCAGTGATTATGTCCTTAGTACACTGATAGATAAACCTGAGAGTAAAAGATTTAAGATCAGCATCATGTTTCTATTTTTGTATTACCCATCATAGTTGGAATGCAATAAATTTAAACTTGAACTCACACTTGTTTTAACTGTGTTTGACAAGTCCAGACTTTTAAATTATTTTTCATCTTAATATACATATGTATATCCTCTCGTGAGTCAGTATATCTAGCAATATATATGTAAAAGATCTCATTTGTTTCTGATATTCTAGGCAGTGCGCAATCATGTATATTCTTACTTAATAGACAATTATTCTGCTTGCAATTTGTATTAGCGATGGACTGTTTAGTCATAGTTTAATGAATAAACCCCCACTGGCTAGGTTTGCTCAAGATGCTAACTCATAAACCATGTTCATGAACCGCAACAATTAGATATCCAGAAAATGTTTTGAATTAAGCCAAAATCTATGAGTCTGTAGATTAGCCTTAGGCTTTACCGTAAGTTTAATCAGTAACTTTTAATACATTTGTGAATCAGGTGATTGTAGGATTAAAATGCATCCACCCTAAAATTCTGCATTTGTTTGCTGTAAAAGAACCTAATATGCATGTACTTGAATGTTCAGAAATACTAGATTAAAAAAACAAACAAACCCAAAATTCTAGGAGGCAAAAAAATCAATCTTGTTTCTCAACTTTATTTTTTTATAATGATAAAAATGAAAGCTAAATCACACTTAAAAGTCCGATAGCATATATAATAGCATTTCCAGCCAAACATTCTACAAGTTCTTTCCTGTATAGCATATGGACATTTTCTGCCAGCCAACTCTTAAGTGGGGAAAGAAAACAGAAGAAATCAAATCAACACATGCTAAGAAGACACAAAGTCTCCCAAATGGACTTTTGGAGTATTGCCACTCATAGTCTTGGATATTTGCACCTACCAAATCAAAATAAGAAATATTTAACATAGAGAAAAATTTAGAACATAATTACTTATTAGTAGGGCCTACTAAATGTAATTGCATGTCTATACAATTCAACAATCATTCCATATACGATCTGTTTTGTTCACAATATTAAGTAGCATTTAATGGTGGTTTAGTCACAAGAGCATAGTATATCTTACTAAGCAGACAGCCAAAATCATGCCTTTTTCTCAAGACAAACTTGTTGGATTATGAAGTATTGGATGAAGCAACACGGTTCACACTAAGCTGACAACCCTGTTTTAAAAGTCACAGAGGCTATTCACAAACCATGGTAAGCCATAATATGGCTTATCGTAGCTTAGCTTAGCATATATATAAAACCCCACTCTCGTTCTAAGTAAATCAGGTCACTGTATTAGCATACAATTAAAGTACTGAACGAGCATTCAGAGCAGTGGTGGGTTTCTACCGGTTCACCCCAGTTTGGGAAAACTGATAGTGGAAGCAGCGGGAAGCTCCGCCCACCCGCCCGGACATCATCACAGAGGTTCTGCACACGTGTAGAAGGTTCGCATGTGCAGAAGGGTGGTGCACAAGCGAAGCAAGCTCTCGATTCTGAACCGGTAGCGAAGGTAAGTGGAACCCACTACTGATTCAGAGAAAGGTGCATCTTCGTGGACACCTTCTACATTTTCTACTCCTCCGCAGGGCTCATTCACACTGCTCCAGGGACATGATTTCCTCCAGATGTTGTTGTTGTTTTTGACAGACGTTGAATTGATAATTGCTGTCCCATGCATTTCTTCTTCTAGAATTGCTGCCATCTCAGGAGATGGTGGCAGCAGCTGTTACCATTGAAAGGAAGAAAAAAAAAGAGTGCAGAAATGTTACTTTAGGCTAGTCGTGGCCAAGTCGGGAACTTCTCCTGAAGACCGGGAAATCCTGATTCCCAAAGCATTGCAAGAAGAAGATAAGGAGGCAGGCAGTGCTAATAGAACTTCTGCTGTCAATGTCCCAAAGGTGCTTTTTCAAAAGGCAACTGGACTTTGTTTTTCCTTGAAGACGTTTCACTTCTTATCCAAGAAGTTACTTGGCTGGTAATTGAAACATCTTCAAAGAAAAACGAAGAAAGTCGCCTTTGAAAAAGCACCTTTAAGGCAACAATGACATGGATAACTGAGAATCTCCATAGACATTTTTTTTTATTCCAATGATTTGGAATTCCTGCAGCATTTTCCCTATAGTCAAGTAAAAAAGATATGCATATTTATGACTTCAAATGATCTGTTAAATATGTATGCTGGCAATGTGGTCTCCCTATCCATTATCATGTAATTGTTAGACTAAATTATAAACTGAAGTCACTATGAAATCATAATCTTTCTATCTCTGGCAAAACAGACTGGCAAATATTTCAAAATCATTGCAATCAACTCCTGTTAAAATGCTGTTCTATTAAAAGATACTTGGAGAGATATTTAATCTCTCAGTTAAGTCATTAGTCCCTTAGGTCTGCTAAAGTGCAACAAAATTTCTCTCTTCTGTATATTGCTCCTTGTTTTGTGTCTAAAACATGCTAAACATGCTAGGAAGTGTGTCATAACAAATCAATTTCATTCTTAACCAGTCAACAGAACTTTCAATGTAGCTAATTAATAGCCATTCTAGCCATATTGCTACCATGACATGTTGTAAAACCAAATTCTTTGGATGGTAAATAATGCAATATCATTGAATCCACATTATTTCAATTATATTATTTTGATTTGCCTCTTAACTAAAGAAAAGTCCAACGTTGTGGAATTACTAAAAAAATTGCTAACCAAACACACAGGCAACTGTATGCATGCAAATATAGAATAGAATAGAATATAATTTTTTATTGGCCAAGTGTGATTGGACACACAAGGAATTTGTCTTGGTGCATATGCTCTCAGTGTACATAAAAGAAAAGATACGTTCATCAAGGTACAACATTTACAACACAAATGATGGTCAATATATCAATATAAATCATAAGGACTGCCAGCAACTAAGTTACAGTCCTACAGTCATAAGTGAAAAGAGATTGGTGATGGAAACGATGAGAAGATTAATAGTAGTGCAGATTTAGTAAATAGTTTGACAGTGTTGAGGGAATTATTTGTTTAGCAGAGTGATGGCCTTCGGGGAAAAACTGTTCTTGTGTCTAGTTGTTCTGGTGTGCAGTGCTCTATAGCGTCGTTTTGAGGGTAGGAGTTGAAACAGTTTATGTCCTGGATGTGAGGGATCTGTAAATATTTTCACAGCCCTCTTCTTGATTCGTGCAGTATACAGGTCCTCAATGGAAGGCAGGTTGGTAGCAATTATTTTTTCTGCAGTTCTAATTATCCTCTGAAGTCTGTGTCTTTCTTGTTGGGTTGCAGAACCGAACCAGACAGTTATAGAGGTGCAAATGACAGACTCAATAATTCCTCTGTAGAACTGAATCAGCAGCTCCTTGGGCAGTTTGAGCTTACTGAGTTGGCGCAGAAAGAACATTCTTTGTTGTCCTTTTTTGATGATGTTTTTGATGTTAGCTGTCCATTTTAGATCTTGTGATATGATAGAACCTAGAAATTTAAAGGTTTCTACTGTTGATACTGTGTTGTCTAGTATTGTGAGAGGTGGAAGTATGGAAGGGTTTCTCCTAAAGTCTACCACCATTTCTACGGTTTTCAGAGCAAAATTTTTTTTTTCATTTCTACGATTTTGAGTGTGTTCAGTTCCAGATTGTTTTGGTTGCACCACAAGCCTAGTCGTTCGACCTCTCGTCTATATGCGATATCTATACAGACACATCATTTTCAGATATCTCACATAGTTGATAAGGCTGAGGAATGCACCTTTCAAAAATTGCTTACCATTCTTTCTTTTCCTCTGAAATACTACAATCAGAATCACTATAACTATGGCTAATTGTATGCATGCATGTATGTACTGCAGAACCTGTACTACTATACAGGAAATCCTTACTGAACTGTTGCCTGGTTTTGTGAGTGTTCATAGTTATGATAGTGATGAAAAGTAACTTTACAATAAATGCTCACATATTTGACCTCTGAAGTCGCTAAAAGCAAAGGAAAGCTGAAATGATATCATAAGCACAGTTCAGATTCTATTTAGCAACTGTTCCACTTAATGATAGAATTGTCAGTCCTAATTTATATTGTTAAATGTGATGGTTGTTTCTTAATGTTAATTTTTAAATACAAGAAATTTATTATCACCATTGTCATACATGTGAAATAATAGTGCTTTATTTCACATGTATGACAATGTTAATTATCTGTACATGAAAGAAATTAAAAGGTAATATCAAAATCAGAAAAAAAATACCACTCCTGCTAAATTAGAGAAAGAGTTTACTTTGCTGGCAAATTGTTTAATGATACACATATTCCTAAAGGGGTTTCGGCTACCTTTAAATTCTACTAAATCGCTCTGCTTTTTTTAGCCTTCATTTTTAAAGACATATACAATGTGAGCAAATAAAGTATATAATATCTACTGTTCCTACCAAGGGTGAAATGTAAAATTTGTTACTACCGATTCTGTAGGCATGGCTTTGGGGGGGGGATAATGTGACTTGGTGGGCGTAGCCAACTTTTTTTTTCTTTTAAAAGCATTTTTTCTACAACCTCTTCAGCCAATGCTGAAATGCTTCTAAAGGGTTCTGGTGATCCCAGCTGAGCCACATGATCATCAGAGGCTTTTTTTTTTAACTTTTAAAAGCATTTTTTTGGCAGAAGAAAAAATGCTTTTAAATTTTTTTAAAAAAACCTCTGATGATCGCGCGGCTCAGCTGGGCATGGTGGGGAGGGGCACAGGGATTTTTTGCTACTGGTTCTCCAAACCACCCATTACCATCGCTACCGGATCGGCCGATCCAGTCCGAATCGGAAGCATCTCACCCCTGGATTCCTACCCTTTTCAAGATAGAGCCTGGAATCATATGCTATGACAAAATCAAACAAACTACATTACAGCTTAGCATCTTAGGTGAACCCAATCATTATGGTTTGTATAATGCCTTGCTATAATGTATAAACAAAAATATTTGTGGCTCATATAAGAGACTATGATAAACTATGCGTCCTATTTCTGTGTTAATGACTTTACACAGTAGGTAGGAAATAGAGAATAGATCATTTATGCCAATGTTTAGAAAACAAATGTATGGATCATTTGAGGTGCTACCTAAGGTTGAAAGAGCAAAACTTTAGTTTAACTGCCTTTCTATTAAGTAGATCAGCCATTTCAGTTGATCATTTTTACCTCACATTTTCCTTTGAGAAAGGCAGATAGAAGGCAAATATACTCCACATAGCCTGCTGGAAGTGGGCAAATATCTCTGTTTAAGAAAAACATATCCAAGCTGATCTGGTGCAATTATTTCCAATCAGAGATATTAAGAGTGGAAGGAAAAATGGAAAGGATGGAGGGATAAATGAGAGGGATAAATTACAAAAGCAGTGTTATGGCATTTTGATGCAAATTCTGCCTTTTTAAACATTGTACACAACTAAAAGGGGGCAAAGTTTGCATCATGATAAGAGCCATGGTGGCATGGAGGTTAGAATGCAAGCTAACTCTGCATTTACACAACCAGGAGTTCAATCCTGACCGACTCAAGGTTGATTCAGCCTTCCATCTTTCTGAGGTTGGTAAAGGTTGATGTTGGGGCAATATGCTGATTCTGAAAACAGATTAGGGTGGGCTGTAAATCACTATGAAATGGTATATAAGCCTAAGTGCTATTGCTATTATGGTGCAACTCTGTCTTAATGATTTTGATAAAAGTATTTCATCCTGAAGATCCCTCTACTTCCTATCCTAGTTCATTGTATGGGATTAAGAAGTTGCCTTCGGGGGCTAACCAGGAATTTTTAAAATATTTTTTATTTTACTTTGAGGTTCTTATTTTAAAACCAATTTGGTATTAATTGAGCAATATTATCTTGCTTGGCATTTGTCATAACTGAGTTATTACATATCCTAGTCAGCATCCTGAGGAATCTAGTGTCTGCATATGTGGTATCTTATCCAACCTGTCTTTCATAACTGGCTGGCTTGAGATGGTAATATATGGTACCCAATATAGTACCTGGAATGGTTTAGCCCATCCAAAACTAATAAGCAGGAATTAGTAGCAAACAAGAAATCTTCAGGTTAGGTTTAGGATTATCAAGTTCATAAAGCTTCCAGCTTTTACTAGTTTATAGGTAGTCCTTGACTTACAACCATTTGTTTAATGACATGTCAAAGTTACCAAAAAAGTTACAACTGTCAATGCCTGCAGTCACCTATTGCAATTCGCATGCTTGCCAGTTAGTTCTCATTTACAATGGTTGCAGCATCTTGGGGTCACATGATTGCAGATGGTGGCCATCCCTGCTGGCTTCCAACGAGCAAAGTTAATCAGAGAAGCCAGATTCGCTTTAAAACTGCATGATTCATTTAACAACCACATGATTTTCCTCACAACAGTATCTAGATAAGTAGATCTTAAGGCTATAATCCTATTCATTGAAAAATCTCTGAGCAAAGAGTTCTTAGATGGTACAATTATTGAATTATGATGCTCTATTTTCAGTTTACATTTTATTTATTTAGCCATTTCCATCTAAAAAGGAAGGATCTAGGAGACTCCTGGAGTCAGGCTTAGAGATTTAAGATGCCAGGCTAGAAATCAGGATATTGTGAGTTGAAGTTCTGTTTAAGATACACTTGATAGATATGCATGATTATTTAAAATAATGTATCTAGCACATGTTATGTTGGAAGTACACAAAAACATTTAATAATCCCAGACTCTCTTGAAGTGCTAATTAAACATAAACAATACGATGTTGTAAACCAGCCAATTTATGTTTTATTATAAACTTTGCTTTTGTTGGTTGCTTTCTGTGTAACAGAATATGAAGTACCACAAATAGATTCAATAAATACCACAGAGAGTGGGCTTTCAGTTTAAACATATGCCCCACAGAATACAAACATTCATCCCAGTCTCAAATTTGTTTATAGAAATCAATACAGGAACTCACACTATTTTTTTTAACCAAGAGAACTTCAGAGAAATTCCTCAAGTATTTTCCAAACCTTTGCTCAGGAAATACATCTATAGATACGTGCATAACACAAGATGTCAGGAGATTATTCCCACAGTGAACAGGTTCACTTACATCTTTTAGAATCTGTACCCAGCCTGATATGTCTTTTAAACTTGAGAGCAGATGACAGGTGTGGAAAAACTTGACAGCATTTCTTGCTGACATTTAGCAGAAAGGAATATTTCTGTAATGAG
Source organism: Ahaetulla prasina (assembly GCF_028640845.1). Lineage (NCBI taxonomy): Eukaryota > Metazoa > Chordata > Lepidosauria > Squamata > Colubridae > Ahaetulla > Ahaetulla prasina. The sequence goes on from NC_080539.1 coordinate 107,829,885, forward strand.
TTTCATGTCTGGAGTTTCATTGCAGAGCACCCAAGCACAAATTTGCATGTAGCCTCTAGCAATGCAATCCCTGCTAGGTTGAAGTTTGCTTATTGATTGATTGATTAATAAAGTTTTATTTATTAAGTTGCAGAAAATATGTTTTATATAGCATTCAGTGCAGCAATATTGGGTAATGTATCTTGCAGTCAGATTCTCTGATCTTTGAAGATTTAATAACCATTGAGAAACCCTTGCAGAGACACAAGGGGAAACATTGCCAAAAAAAAAATGATTAGCACCTGCGTATCAATCCCTTGAAGCTGCAGAACCTGGCTATAATAAGGCATATACCACAAATCTAGGACACCTCTATTCCAAGAAATTCAGTGAGCAGCATGTGTTGTCAACCACATGATTTCATCTTGTGGGCCTGATCTGGGTTTAATAAATATGGTAAGTTAAAAATCTAGTTTGGTGTAGTGCTTAAGACCCCTAGCCTAGAAACTAGTCAAACATGAGTTCTAGCCCCAACTGAGGTACAGTCAGTTGATTGACCTTGGCTCAAACACTGCAGTGGCACAGTGGTTAGAGTGCAGTACTGCAGGCTACTTCTGCTGATCACCGACTGCCAGCAGTTTGGCAAATCGAATCTCACCAGGCTCAAGGTTGACTCAGTCTTCCATCCTTTCGAGGTCACGAAAATGAGGACCCAGATTGTTGGGGGCAATTTGCTGACTCTGTTTAGAGAGGGCTGTAAAGCACTATGAAGCGGTATATAAGTCTAAGTGCTAGTGCTATTGCTATTCTCAGTCCCAAGTAGGCAAAAATGGCAAATTACTTCCCCAAAAACCTGGGAAAGGAAACTGCAGGGACTAGTCCAAGCAGTTGCCAAGAGTCAACACCGACTAGAAGACACTCTCCCATCCTCAAATAATCCTATTAGAATAGAATAGAATAGAATAGAATAGAATAGAATAGAATAGAATAGAATAGAATAGAATAGAATAGAATAGAATTTTTATTGGCCAAGTGTGATTGGACACACAAGGAATGTCCTATCTAGCTTTTCTATAAGTTATCCCAACAGACCATAAATGATATATCTGAATTGTTTTTAGGGCATTATCATAGTTTGACCATAGATAGAAAATGGAACCTATAAACTTTCCACATTTTCAATATTACATTCCTGGTTCTGAGAAACTGTGATGAGGGTTTTTATTTAGCAGATAAGGACAGAAGGAAGGAAAACATCTTATGAACTATAATTATGTTCGGGGGTGTTGGAGGAGAGGTCGTCTTAATCATGAAAGTCTCTGCAAGAAATAAAGCCAAAATATCTGCTTCCAAATATGAGCAAATGGGGTAAACTCCCCACTCTTGGAGACACAGGCAGCTTCAAGCTGTTCCTCTGATATTCAAGTCCAGATTTTCAGCTACTGTAATAACTTCAGAAGGTTCATTTTTAGCAGTTTTATTGTGCTTTTTTTTTTTTTTTTTGCCTCTTAGTGAAATTCATTACACTAGGTATGGTGTTTATTACAACTTGTCTCTCTGAAAAAGATTACAGTAACTAAGTTAATAGCCATTTTTTGTTTTGTTTTGCTATGCCTATCTACAGTCAGTGAACTCAGCCAGTTGAGCAAGCCAAGTTTAAAGTAAAGTCATTACTTAGCACAATATGTGAACTCAGCCATTATAGAATGATTGTCAAAGAAATGTGGTGCAAATCTACTGTATCTCTGCATGACAATAATAGCACATTAAATGCTCCGAAAAGAGGTTTTCTGTATCTTTCCCTTCTGTTTTTGAAGTGTATCAGTTTAGTCACAAAGCAGTCACTGAAAGACAGAGACTGATATCACCAAAGAGTATTTATCTCCCACGCTTAAACTGTCCTGAGCTTCTTTTTTGCATAAATACACATGCATTTTGCCAGCAATTTGACTGTCTGAATCAAATAAAAGTGGAAAGTGTCAGAATAATAAATAATTCATTCTAAAATACTGCAAGTCTTTTACACCAAATACTAAGAAAAAAGGCACTAAGCAAAGATGTGTATCTCCAACTCAAAAATTTCTAATTATTTGTGTTATTTAAAAATTGTAGGATGCTATTGGGAGAGAACACAATTTGTAACAATTAATTATTTATAAAATTATCTTTACATTGTAAGGGGGTTAAATAGCAGTTTGATAAATAAGGTTTAAAGAAGCCATTTCAGGGTTTTTATTCTGACATAAAAATCTTTTTCTTCATAAGAATTCTGGGCCATTTTTTCCATGAAATTGTATCTGATAATAAAGTAGTCTATACTATGCCTCTTCTTGACTGTAAACATTGGGGTAGCCTAGATATAAAACAAAAGGTACCCCTAAAGTTCATCATGTAAAAATTGATTCTGATTCAACAAAAGAATTAACTTAAGATAGGATAAAAAAAGTAAAGACCCAAATGATTTGAACTTCAGTTCAGAAAACTTCATGAATGCATCTATAAGATTTCCCTAGCTGTAATGTGGATATGTGGATATGATTTTTCTTTGACTTCTTTTAAGATATTTTATTACCCTCTCCTGGTATTTCCAAGTGGTCTGAATCCAAACACTATCCTCCCTCCCACCCTCCCTCTCTCTCCCTCCCTCTCTCTCTCTCTCTCTGCAACACCAGGCAAGGCTATTCTCATGTTTATCTTAAAGAGAACTAGTTCCCATTCTTTTATCTCCACAATTGTTTTTTTCAAGTCACAAGCACACAATCAAATAAATTATTTCCAGGGTACTGGTAATTTCAACCTCCTTAAGCCATAGTTTCATTTACAGAGTATAAGTCTGTAAAAATCTATAATATTTACCATATAATCTTCAAAACCTGAAACATTTTTTTCAAGTAGCAGATGTCTGGAGAAGCAGTGAGATGAAGTAGTCAAGATCTATACAAGGTGTGTGGAGACTCTCAGCCATAAAAGCTCACTGTGTGAATCTGGGCCATGCACTCTTTCTCAGCACAAATTACATCAAAGCAGGGGTGAAATGCTCCCAGATCGGACCGGATCATGCGATCCGGTAGCGATGGCGGCTGCTGGTTCGGAGGACCGGTAGCAAAAATCCCTGGTCCCGCCCCCCCTGCCTCTGCTGAGCTGCACCATCTGCAGAGGTGTTGTTTGTTTTTTTTACTTTTAAAAGCCAGTTTTGCTTCAGCCGAAACAGGCCTTTAAAAGTAAAAAAAAGCCTTTGAGGATCCCACCCCTCAGCTGAGATCGGCAGAGACTTTAAACTTAAAAAAAAATTTTTAAGTCTCCTCTGGCGATCTCACCTGAGTTTCTCATCAGCAGAAACTTACTTGTACTCTTACTTGTAGAAAACATGTTTTCAACAAGTAAGAGTAGAGACTTCCTGTTTGGCACCGTAGGTGATGGCGGTGATCTTTATGATCACCAACCTCTGGATTATGTGGAATCGCTAGGACAGATTAAATCTGCCGTCCAGCAGTTCAAAAAAAACCCTCTTCGGGAGAAGAAGGGGAGGTGAGCTGCAGGGTAGAGGTAAAACTTCCCTAAAACCCCTGAGAAAAAAGGGGTTTGAAGGGTTAAGTTCCCTCCAGCAACCCGAAGTGCTCCAGATCCGAGGATTTTTCTGCTTTGGCGGAACCAATCACCACGACCAAACGCCGAGATTTATTTTGGACAATAAAGGATTATACCAGACAGAACGAAAGTGGGAGAACTTTATGCAAGTAGCCAAGCCAATTCCCCGTTACTTTGTAACAAGCTTGAAAATAGCAAGAAAATGGTGGCGAATTGTTAACAAGCTAACAAGTGGAAAGCGAAAGTGATAGAATTTTTATTGCTTGCCGTCTGCCGCTGGTAAATTGCATGTTATTTGCTACTTTAACTCCTTGCTGCCTGCTGATAGAATCTAGGGGAGATTTTTAAATATTGCTTTAAAAAGGGTAAGCAGATGAGATATAATGTGAGGCAAATTGTAAATTTACTTGAATATTTGGAACGAAACAACTAAGTCTCAGCGGCATTCTTTTTTTTTGGATGCTGAAAAAGCCTTTGACAGATTGGATTGGCAGTTTTTGTTTAAAGTAATAGAAAAAATGCAATTTGGGGATTATTTTATCCATGCAATTAAAGCAATATATCAGAAGCAAACAGCACAAATAATAGTAAATGGTGGGTTAACAGAAACTTTTAAAATTGGGAAAGGGACGAGACAGGGATGTCCCCTGTCCCCATTACTTTTTATTTTAACTTTAGAAATTCTTTTGAATAAAATACGTGGTTCCGATCGAATAAAGGGAATTAGAGTTAAACATCAAGATTATAGATTAAGAGCTTTTGCAGTTGACTTGGTTGTTACTGTATCCCAACCAGCTATATATTCAGCATAATATATAAGATGTTTTATAGATGGCATTTAGACCCCAAAAAGTTGTCATGTATGTATCCTAATGTACAGGCTAAATGTTGGAGATGCGATTGTGAAGATGCCACTTATTACCATATATGGTGGATATAAATGGTGGATAAAATAAAATAAAATAAAATAAAATAATAAAATAAAATAAATAATAAAATAAAATAAATAATAAATGTTTGTGCAGATTTCTGAGATTTGGTGTGTTTCTGTAGTGTTTCACTATAACTACACAAACACACAAAATCTCACAAAGCTGTATGTGGCATTTTGTGTGTGTGTATGTGTGTGTGTGTGTCAGCTGTGTGTGTGTAAAGTGTGAAAGTTGGTTTTTGAGCTTTTTGTGGCTGTGTGAAGTGTGAAGTGCAACTGCTTTTACATTGTGTGTCAGTCAGTTGTGTTGTGTTGTGTTGTGTGTGTGTAAAGTGTGAAAGTTGGGTTTTGGTACCTCTTATTGTTTTTTTATACTTTGTTAATTATTTTTATTATTTATTGTTATTGGCCACACCCACCCAGTCATCTGACCACCAAGCCACACCCACCAATTAAGCCACGCCCACGGAACTGGTAGGGAAAAATTTTAGATTTCACCCCTGCATCAAAGGATTGATTGCTGTGGTGCAGAAAAGTAGGAGGAGGCAGCATGTCACACTGACCTTCTAAACCAGGGGTCTCCAACCTCCAAAGTCCACAAGTCTTAAAGGGACTAAGGTGGAGACCCCTGTTGTAAACAAAAGGTGGGATATGAATATAATCAAACTGATTAAGCTTAGCAGCCTATGAAATATTCACTGGACTCCCTGAGAGTCCTCATTCAGTGGAGTGAAAGGCCAGGACTTTAGACTTACTTTGTCATGATCTGAATTTTTAGATTTCTATTCCTATTCAAATTAAAGTAGAAGCTTCTTCTAGATCTTGCTATATCATTTAGCAAAGGTTCAACCTGGAATCTTGACAAAATGGGGAGCAGTATAGGGCAGGCTGCTGCCAGATTTCAGTACACTCAAATGGACTTGAACAAAATTACTAAGTATTTTCAATCACGCCACTATTTTTCTGAAAAGTATTAGAGATGATGTCACCATAGTTCACAAAATTGTACAATCTTAGTTTGATGGCTAATTCCCAGAGTGGCAACAAGATGAACATCACAAAATGTATGGTGTGACACTATTTTCAACTTTCCAGAGGCAGTTGGGAGGAGCTGCTGGTTGTGAGTAGGGAAGACTGAGAGGGAGTGCAGAAGACAAAGGTAGTGGCAGAAACTTGGTGGGATGAAACCCACAAATGGAACGTACAGGTAGAGGGATTTAAATTATTTTAAAGAATAATTTAAAAGAATAAACTATCCCAGGACTCTGTTTTAGGCCCAGTACTCTTCAACATCTTCATCAATGACTTGGACAAGGGGATAGATGAGGAACTCATCAAATTTGCAGATGACACCAAGCTGGCAGAAATAGCCAACACTCCAGAAGATAGGCTCAAGATACAGAAGGATCTTGACAGACTTGAACATTGGGCGCTATCTAACAAAATGAAATTCAATGGTGAAAAATGTAAGATTCTACATTTAGGCAAGAAAAACAAAATGCATAGGTACAGTATATGTGGCACCTTGCTCAATAGTGGTGACTGTGAGAGGGATCTTGGAGTGCTAGTGGACAATCACTTAAATATGAGTGAACAGTGTGCTGCAGTTGCCAAAAAAGCCAACACAGTTCTAGGCTGCATAAACAGAGGGATAGAATCAAGATCATGTGAAGTGTTAATATTACTTTATAATGACTGCATCCAATTTTGGTCGCCACAATGTAAAAAAGATGTTGAGACTCTGGAATGAGTGCAGGGACTCAAGGTGACTCAAGGATAAAACATATAAAGAATGGTTGTTGGAACTGGATATGTCTAGTCTTATGAAAAGAAGGACTAGGGGTGACATGATAGCAATATTCTGATATCTCAGGGGTTGCCACAAAGAAGAGGGAGTCAAACTATTCTCCAAAGCACTTGAGAGTAGAACAAGAAGCAATAGGTGGAAACTAATCAAGAAGAGAACAAATTAGAACTAAGGAGAAATTTCCTGACAGTTAGAACAATTAATCAGTGGAACAACTTGCCTCCAGAAGTTGTAAATGCTCCAACACTGGAAGTTTTTAAGAAGAGATTAGATAACCATTTGTCTGAAGTGGTGTAGGGTTTCCTGCCTAAACAAGGGAAGACGTCCAAGGTCCCCTCCAATTCTGTTATTCTCTTCTGTTCTATAATACAAGCATGGCAAATAATCATTTACAATCTTATTTCTAGGAGGTCTTAAGGGTCTACTGTATATCAATTTAGATGGAGAAACTGTATGTATATATCTGTATGTTTGTACAGGTATGTATATGTACTTTTCTTTGACGTACTTTTCTTGAAATCATTGTATACATAAACTAAAATAAACAACATGCACAACAGAAAGTTTGTGTATAGCTTTTAAAAGGGTAAGCAGATGAGATATAATGTGAGGCAAATTGTAAATTTACTTGAATATTTGGAACGAAACAACTAAGTCTCAGCGGCATTCTTTTTTTTTGGATGCTGAAAAAGCCTTTGACAGATTGGATTGGCAGTTTTTGTTTAAAGTAATAGAAAAAATGCAATTTGGGGATTATTTTATCCATGCAATTAAAGCAATATATCAGAAGCAAACAGCACAAATAATAGTAAATGGTGGGTTAACAGAAACTTTTAAAATTGGGAAAGGGACGAGACAGGGATGTCCCTTGTCCCCATTACTTTTTATTTTAACTTTAGAAATTCTTTTGAATAAAATACGTGGTTCCGATCGAATAAAGGGAATTAGAGTTAAACATCAAGATTATAGATTAAGAGCTTTTGCAGTTGACTTGGTTGTTACTGTATCCCAACCAGCTATATACTCAGCTACTGGTTTAAAAGATATAATTGGTAAAGTATCTGGATTTAAGGTGAATCAGCAAAAGACAAAGATGATAACTAAAAATATGAATATACAGCAAAAAGAAGAGTTAGAAAGAACTATGGGTTTTGAAATCGTTAAAAAGGTTAAATATTTAGGAATATATATTACAGCTTCAAATGTCAAATTATACAAAAATAATTATGAGGTATTGTGGCAGAAGGTATGGAAAGAAATGGAGAATTGGAAGAAGTTACAACTATCCTTGCTGGGAAGAATAGCGGCTATAAAAATGAATGTTTTGCCCAGGTTTCTATTTTTGTTTCAAATGATACCGGTACTTAAGAATGATATCAAATTACAGGAATGGCAAAAGGGGGTTAATAACTTTGTATGGATCGGCAAAAACCAAGAATAAAATTAAAAATAATGCAGGATACAAGGAAAGGGGGTCTTAAAATGCCTAATTTAAAATTGTATTATGAAGCAGTTGTCTTATCATTAATTACTGATTGGATTAATTTAACTGAGGAAAGAGTTTTGAATATAGAAGGTTATGGTTTGTTATATGGGTGGCATGCCTATTTATTATATGATAAGAAAGTAGATAAAATATTTAAAAATAATATAATTAGAAATGCATTATTGAGGGTTTGGAGGAAATATCAATATAAATTAGATGGAAAGATTCCAATATGGGCAATCCCGAGACACATGATAGAAAATATAAATATATATCAAAAGATGGAGGTAGTTACCTATAAAGAACTTCTTTGTATGGAAAAGGGGGAATTACAATTAAAATCCAGAGAAAAGATGGGGGAAGAAGGGAAAAATTATACATGGTTCCAATATGGACAATTACAAGCTAGATGGAAATTAGATCAAAAAATAGGTGTTAAGCAAACTGAGGATAATTTGTTAAAACAAATGAGAGATCAAGGCCAACAGCATATTAAGAGGTTGTATAATGTATTAGTAGAAATAGACTCAGAGACTGAATTGGTTAAGGATTGTATGATTAAGTGGGCACAAAATTTTCAGCAACCAATAATGTTGGAAACTTGGGAAAGAATTTGGGTGAGGAATGTTAAATTTACACAAGCGCAAAATATGAGAGAAAATTTTTATAAGATGTTTTATAGATGGCATTTAGACCCCAAAAAGTTGTCATGTATGTATCCTAATGTACAGGCTAAATGTTGGAGATGCGATTGTGAAGATGCCACTTATTACCATATATGGTGGATATAAATGGTGGATAAAATAAAATAAAATAAAATAAAATAGATAATAAAATAAAATAAATAATAAAATAAAATGTTTGTGCAGATTTCTGAGATTTGGTGTGTTTCACTATAACTACACAAACACACAAAATCTCACAAAGCTGTATGTGGCATTTTGTGTGTGTGTGTGTGTGTGTGTGTGTGTGTGTGTGTCAGTTGTGTGTGTGTCAGTCAGTTGTGTGTGTAAAGTGTGAAAGTTGGTTTTGAGCTTTTGTGGCTGTGTGAAGTGTGAAGTGCAACTGCTTTTACATTGTGTGTCAGTCAGTTGTGTTGTGTTGTGTTGTGTGTGTAAAGTGTGAAAGTTGGTTTTGAGCTTTTGTGGCTGTGTGAAGTGTGAAGTGCAACTGCTTTTACATTGTGTGTCAGTTGTGTGTGTAAAGTGTGAAAGTTGGTTTTGGTACCTCTTATTGTTTTTATACTTTGTTAATTATTTTTATTTTAACTTTAGAAATTCTTTTGAATAAAATACGTGGTTCCGGTCGAATAAAGGGAATTAGAGTTAAACATCAAGATTATAGATTAAGAGCTTTTGCAGTTGACTTGGTTGTTACTGTATCCCAACCAGCTATATATTCAGCATAATATATAAGATGTTTTATAGATGGCATTTAGACCCCAAAAGTTGTCATGTATGTATCCTAATGTACAGGCTAAATGTTGGAGATGCGATTGTGAAGATGCCACTTATTACCATATATGGTGGATATAAATGGTGGATAAAATAAAATAGATAATAAAATAAAATAGATAATAAAATAAAATGTTTGTGCAGATTTCTGAGATTTGGTGTGTTTCACTATAACTACACAAACACACAAAATCTCACAAAGCTGTATGTGGCACCTTGCTCAATAGTGGTGACTGTGAGAGGGATCTTGGAGTGCTAGTGGACAATCACTTAAATATGAGTGAACAGTGTGCTGCAGTTGCCAAAAGCCAACACAGTTCTAGGCTGCATAAACAGAGGGATAGAATCAAGATCATGTGAAGTGTTAATACTACTTTATAATGACTGCATCCAATTTTGGTCGCCACAATGTAAAAAAGATGTTGAGACTCTGGAATGAGTGCAGAGACTCAAGGTGACTCAAGGATAAAACATATAAAGAATGGTTGTTGGAACTGGATATGTCTAGTCTTATGAAAAGAAGGACTAGGGGTGACATGATAGCAATATTCTGATATCTCAGGGGTTGCCACAAAGAAGAGGGAGTCAAACTATTCTCCAAAGCACTTGAGAGTAGAACAAGAAGCAATAGGTGGAAACTAATCAAGAAGAGAACAACTTAGAACTAAGGAGAAATTTCCTGACAGTTAGAACGATTAATCAGTGGAACAACTTGCCTCCAGAAGTTGTAAATGCTCCAACACTGGAAGTTTTTAAGAAGAGATTAGATAACCATTTGTCTGAAGTGGTGTAGGGTTTCCTGCCTAAACAAGGGAAGACGTCCAAGGTCCCCTCCAATTCTGTTATTCTCTTCTGTTCTATAATACAAGCATGGCAAATAATCATTTACAATCTTATTTCTAGGAGGTCTTAAGGGTCTACTGTATATCAATTTAGATGGAGAAACTGTATGTATATATCTGTATGTTTGTACAGATTTCTGAGATTTGGTGTGTTTCACTATAACTACACAAACACACAAAATCTCACAAAGCTGTATGTGGCACCTTGCTCAATAGTGGTGACTGTGAGAGGGATCTTGGAGTGCTAGTGGACAATCACTTAAATATGAGTGAACAGTGTGCTGCAGTTGCCAAAAAAGCCAACACAGTTCTAGGCTGCATAAACAGAGGGATAGAATCAAGATCATGTGAAGTGTTAATACTACTTTATAATGACTGCATCCAATTTTGGTCGCCACAATGTAAAAAAGATGTTGAGACTCTGGAATGAGTGCAGAGACTCAAGGTGACTCAAGGATAAAACATATAAAGAATGGTTGTTGGAACTGGATATGTCTAGTCTTATGAAAAGAAGGACTAGGGGTGACATGATAGCAATATTCTGATATCTCAGGGGTTGCCACAAAGAAGAGGGAGTCAAACTATTCTCCAAAGCACTTGAGAGTAGAACAAGAAGCAATAGGTGGAAACTAATCAAGAAGAGAACAACTTAGAACTAAGGAGAAATTTCCTGACAGTTTTGTTGTTGTCCAACTTTTCATGACCCCATAAACCAGTGCATACCAGCCCCCTCCACTCCACTGTTTCCCAGAGTTTGCCCAAAATCATGTTCATTGTGTTGATGGCACTATCTAACCATCTCACCCTCTGATGTCCCTTCTCTTTTGCTTTCAATCTTTCCTAGCATATAAGGGTGGGCTGTAAATCACTATGAAATGGTATATAAGCCTAGTGCTATTGCTATTATGGTGCAACTCTGTCTTAATGATTTTGATAAAAGTATTTCATCCTGAAGATCCTCTACTTCCTATCCTAGTTCATTGTATGGGATTAAGAAGTTGCCTTCGGGGCTAACCAGGAATTTTTAAAATATTTTATTTAAACTTTAACTATGACTTGTTCAGTATCTTTGAATATAATTTCAAAACAAATATTTTGATAGTGATAGTCTAGACACATTAAATTTAGGAATGAATTTATTATCTTTTTAAACTTAAACAGAAATTATGATTTTTCATATGTACGAAAGCTGTCTAAAACTGATTGTGTTATATAAAACCATATCTATCAAATTTATTACACTGGAATTTTATAAAACATAATCTTTAAATTGTAATCACCAAGATGGTATATCTTACTACTTTGGAATATACAAACTTTATACCTGTTTAGAAATGTATCTTTAATGTATCTTTTGTATTATTTGTATCTCAGAAAAAAATAGTCTCCCCCATTTTTATTTTTATTTTTGCTCAGATCTAGAAAAAATGTTTAGTACTGGAGGAACTACCAGCTTAAATTCATTTAGTTCAACTCAGAAAAGATTATTTTGGGCTATAAGTTTTCTTGACTTAAGCTCAAGAAATGGGAATAACTGCATGAGGAATTGAAGCAGTTGAAAAAACATTTCTACACTGTCAATGTAAAAACAACAATCCAAGGCTAAGAAGATAAACCTAATTTTATCAACTTCTCAAGTTCTGTTAATTTAACCTGACATTGCCTCACAGCATTAATATGTGCTGGCAATATTGAAGGAACTTTTACGATTTAATTATACAAGTTGGCTTGGAGATACAGGTGGGTTTTTTTGTTGTGACTGTATTGCTCATTACTAGTTTGGCCTCAACTAATATAATTTTTATTTTTGCTCAGATCTAGAAAAAATGTTTAGTACTGGAGGAACTACCAGCTTAAATTCATTTAGTTCAACTCAGAAAAGATTATTTTGGGCTATAAGTTTTCTTGACTTAAGCTCAAGAAATGGGAATAACTGCATGAGGAATTGAAGCAGTTGAAAAAACATTTCTACACTGTCAATGTAAAAACAACAATCCAAGGCTAAGAAGATAAACCTAATTTTATCAACTTCTCAAGTTCTGTTAATTTAACCTGACATTGCCTCACAGCATTAATATGTGCTGGCAATATTGAAGGAACTTTTACGATTTAATTATACAAGTTGGCTTGGAGATACAGGTGGGTTTTTTTGTTGTGACTGTATTGCTCATTACTAGTTTGGCCTCAACTAATATAATTTTTATTTTTGCTCAGATCTAGAAAAATGTTTAGTACTGGAGGAACTACCAGCTTAAATTCATTTAGTTCAACTCAGAAAAGATTATTTTGGGCTATAAGTTTTCTTGACTTAAGCTCAAGAAATGGGAATAACTGCATGAGGAATTGAAGCAGTTGAAAAACATTTCTACACTGTCAATGTAAAAAGATGTTGAGACTCTGGAATGAGTGCAGAGACTCAAGGTGACTCAAGGATAAAACATATAAAGAATGGTTGTTGGAACTGGATATGTCTAGTCTTATGAAAAGAAGGACTAGGGGTGACATGATAGCAATATTCTGATATCTCAGGGGTTGCCACAAAGAAGAGGGAGTCAAACTATTCTCCAAAGCACTTGAGAGTAGAACAAGAAGCAATAGGTGGAAACTAATCAAGAGAACAACTTAGAACTAAGGAGAAATTTCCTGACAGTTAGAACGATTAATCAGTGGAACAACTTGCCTCCAGAAGTTGTAAATGCTCCAACACTGGAAGTTTTTAAGAAGAGATTAGATAACCATTTGTCTGAAGTGGTGTAGGGTTTCCTGCCTAAACAAGGGAAGACGTCCAAGGTCCCCTCCAATTCTGTTATTCTCTTCTGTTCTATAATACAAGCATGGCAAATAATCATTTACAATCTTATTTCTAGGAGGTCTTAAGGGTCTACTGTATATCAATTTAGATGGAGAAACTGTATGTATATATCTGTATGTTTGTACAGGTGTGTATATGTACTTTTCTTTGACGTACTTTTCTTGAAATCATTGTATACATAAACTAAAATAAACAACATGCACAACAGAAAGTGTGTGTATAGTTTTTAAAAAGCAAATTGTAGGCATGGGATGACTAACTAACCTCAATTGGGAAAAATGGTATTTGGTTCAAGAGCAATATTTAACTAAAAATACAGTAAATTATAAAGTACAGAGAAGATTTAAACCACATAAGCAGTACAATCATTCCTACAAATGATATGGGTTCACCAATTCAGCTTGCCAGATTTCAAAAACATTGCATATGAATGGTTTGAATAACGTCTACTCACAGACAATTGTAAATTATTTCAGTTTTTATAATTTAAGTGAAAACATTCTTAATCACATAACCAGAAATAATTTAACTTTAACTATGACTTGTTCAGTATCTTTGAATATAATTTCAAAACAAATATTTTGATAGTGATAGTCTAGACACATTAAATTTAGGCATGAATATATTATGTTTTTAAATTTAAACAGAAATTATGATTTTTCATATGTACGAAAGATGTCTAAACCTGATTGTGTTATATAAAACCATATCTATCAAATTTATTACACTGGAATTTTATAAAACATAATCTTTAAATTGTAATCACCAAGATGGTATATCTTACTACTTTGGAATATACAAACTTTATACCTGTTTATAAATGTATCTTTAATGTATCTTTTGTATTATTTGTATCTCAGAAAAAATAGTCCCCCCCATTTTTATTTTTATTTTTGCTCAGATCTAGAAAAAATGTTTAGTACTGGAGGAACTAGCAGCTTAAATTCATTTATTTCAACTCAGAAAAGATTATTTTGGGCTATAAGTTTTCTTGACTTAAGCTCAAGAAATGGGAATAATTGCATGAGGAATTGAAGCAGTTGAAAAAACATTTCTACTGATTATTCTACACTGTCAATGTACAAACAACAATCCAAGGCTAAGAAGATAAACCTAATTTTATCAACTTCTCAAGTTCTGTTAATTTAACCTGACATTGCCTCACAGCATTAATATGTGCTGGCAATATTGAAGGAACTTTTACGATTTAATTATACAAGTTGGCTTGGAGATACAGGTGGGTTTTTTTGTTGTGTCTGTATTGCTCATTACTAGTTTGGCCTCAACTAATATAATTTTGATTTCAGCAAACATACTCATTAAAGGACTATTCATTTTAATAGGCGAACAAAATAATAATTATAGAAATCTTTTTACAAAGCCTTCCAAGCCAAGTTTTCATGGACTGGAAGTTACCACAGATGTTCACACAAGGTAAGTTTAAAGTCTAGACTTATGTAACAATACATATTCAAAGCACAACATGTGATTTGAAGCACGTATGTAGCATCTATCAGGAATGCTTCTAACATTCTCTTTTTGTAGATTCATGCTACAGGAAAAGATAATTGGTCTAAGGTTTTCTAAGCAAATATTATGTGAATGTCCACACATGCTCTTCATCACATTTTCATCTCTGAATTCAGATCACTGGATAGTCCTATTAAAAATTGGCACTGTGCTATAAAGTAGCAAACTGGAAACTAGCATTTAAAAATTTGGACTAGATAAATTTTCAATTAATGCCAGATGAAATTAAGATTCTCAGTATATATGCCTAAACATAAATAATATATTGAGATATTGTTTCAAGAAGGATATTGCCTTTGTTTATTAGACTGTTCCTGCTCAAACAATGCCTTATGCAGTTATTCCCATTTGTCCCATAAGCAGTTTGTCCATTTTAAATCAAGAGCTATATAGAAATGTCCCTTCAGGCAATATTGATCATGAATGCAAGGCTACCTAAAGCCGCTTAGGAAGCTAACACATCTAATAATTTGTATCATGCAGGACAATAACCATAATATGAAACCTGCATTTCTGATGCTAACATTGGTATGGAGAAGAAGAAAAAATGCAGTAAAGGAATTTAGAAACTATATTGCAAAAGTGATAGAACCACATACAAAAAAATAAATAAAATGCGACAAAATTGATAATTCATGTTTAATAGAATTATTTTTAAAACAGTAATAACGATCCTGTCAAATCTCAATTGCTTAATTATGGCAAACAGATAAACAGTTACCAAACGTGACAGAATATGAAGCCAGGAATAATCCTTGTAACAATGTATTTTCCTTGAAAATATGTTCTTTTTCTGAGACATTTGGCAGGACTCCCTGTAATGACTGACTTTCTGGGATTTTATTGTTGTAAAAACTTTTCTTTGTATTGCATTTTTAAAATTTGATCTCCCCCTCTTTATTGTCTAAAATAAACACAGTGTATAAAAGGAAACACATTCCAAATGTGCCTGTCTTTGCTGAGCAGTTTCACAGAGGTTTATTTGGCAGCACTTTACTTGAACTGGGACCCGGTAGAAGAGCATCTCAATGAAAATACTGTATATGACAAGGAATTAACTGATCCTGACAGTTTTGTTGTTGTCCAACTTTTCATGACCCCATAAACCAGTGCATACCAGCCCCCCCTCCACTCCACTGTTTCCAGGAGTTTGCCCAAAATCATGTTTATTGTGTTGATGACACTATCTAACCATCTCATCCTCTGATGTCCCCTTCTCTTTTTGCTTTCAATCTTTCCTAGCATATAAGGGTGTGTTCCAATGAGTCCTTTGTTCTCATTAGGTGGTCTAAGCATTTGATCTTCAGTATCTGTCCTTCCAAATGGTCAGGGTTGATTTCCTGTAGGATTGACTGATTTGGTCTTCTTGCAGTCCAAGGACTCTCAGGAGTCTTCTCCAACACCATGACACTATACTTCTTCTCATTAAATAAATAAATAACTGTTCTAGTTATTTTGTTGGAAGAAATATCCATCTGGTTCAGTTCCAAGCCGGGAAAAAGGCACTAGAGATAAAATGGAGGCCGAAGGCTGATTGGAAAGAGGGTCCATTTATTGATGAAGCAGAAGCACAACCGCAGAACCAAGCATGTGTTATTCTGGGCAGCTGACCACATGGAGTTGAGAGTGAGGGCTTTTTATGCCTTCTCTTGGGCTTTGCACTTGAGCTTCCTGTTCCTGTGCAAGAATATGTATTCTATTGAATGTTGTAGGGGTTATATAGGGGTCATAACTGGCCCTATATGGTTGTCTGAGGTAAGTTTGGTTGAAGTTTCTGAAAGTGATGCAATAATAAATGGCTTTGCCCTGTTTTGGCTCTTGGTTGAGGGCTAATCTGCCTTTGTTCAGACTTTACTGCAAGGAGTAATGGATTACCATATCTGCATTTCTAAAGCTGCCCCACCTCAGTATCAGCTTGGGGGCAGGGAGCTGAGGCTCTGAGTTGCTGTCTCCCTTAAACTTTTTATTTCTCTTTTAGGGGAATATTTTGTCCTGCCTTTTTAAAATATTCCTCAAAATATTTCATTCTTCTAGGAAGAGGTGTGTGTGTGGCACAATACCATACATCCTGAATACAAATATAATTATTAAAGGATGTGTAATAAAATATATGTTTCATTCAGAATTCAAACAACAACAATCTGCAAACTCAGTTTGCTTCACTCGATTACACTCTACTTCAAGGAAAATATCACCTGGGGTAATCGAATGTGAACATTCATCCCATTATCATGTGTAATTTCAGTCACTGCACCAGATAATAATTTGTATCTCGAACAGATTTAAAGTGCTGATCTCATTTCTGAACATAGGGGTCTGAATAAGAAAACAATATGAATGGAAAAGCTAGCAATTTTGCTAGGCATAGAATATGGAATTATCAAAGTAGGAACCCATTAGGATTTGGGATTTTATTTTGCATTGTTCTCATTAATAAAGCACAACATTAAAGTGGAAAGATACAGAAACCTTTCAAAATAGTCACAAGACAAGACACACATTTTTTTTAAAAAATGGAATGAGGACACTAAAAAGCAGATATAAACATCTTTTATTTCCTATTAAAAATTATCTTGCATATAAATCTCTACGGCAATCTAAGCTTTCAGTCTGTAATATATATTGAAAACATGTCAGTATCACCTCACCTCACTCTCATCAGGTAGAAGCTATAACTACAAACTTCTTCTGAACTATTTTAGAAAAGATTTAGAAAAGATTGCTTTTGAGTTAGAATTTCAGGGGTCTGCAAAGTTGGCTCTTTTAAGACTTGTGGACTTCAATTCCCAGAGTTCCTCAGCTTTGCTGGCTGAGGAATTCTGCGAGTCCAGAATTCTGCGTGTCCAGAAATATTTTACAAGAAGAGTTCTCCATTCCTCTGAAAACAACAAAATACCTTATCCCACCAGACTTGAAATCCTAGGCTTAGAAAACTTGGAACTCCGTCGCCTTCGACAAGACCTAAGTTTAACTCACAGAATCATCTATTGTAATGTCCTTCCTGTCAAAGACTACTTCAGCTTTAATTGCAATAATACAAGGGCAACCAATAGATTTAAACTTAATGTAAACCGCTTTAATCTAGATTGCAGAAAATATGACTTCTGCAACAGAATCATCAGTGCTTGGAATACTTTACCTGACTCTGTGGTCTCTTCCCATAATCCTAATAGCTTTAACCAAAAACTTTCTACTATTGACCTCACCCCATTCCTAAGAGGACCATAAGGGGCGTGCATAAGCGCACAAACGTGCCTACCGTTCCTGTCCTATTGTTTTTCTTTTCTTCTTCCTATATATGTTTATATGTGTATATACTATATAATCTTTTTGTATGATGTTGTGACAAAATAAATAAATAAAATAAATAAATAAATAAATAAATTTGCAGACCCCTGAGTTAGATTATCAGTGAGAGTGTTAATCCAGTATACACATGCATGTGCACACATACTCACAAACACAAGAGAGAGAGGGAGGAAGTGGGGAGAGGAGAGAGAAGAGAGGGAGAGGGAGGGAGGTTATGATTTTTGTTTCAGAGACAGACAATTGCACATATAAAAAAAGAGAAAACAATGTCATGCAATATATTAAATCAGCATCGCAGCATGGGAAAATGACCATCATGAAAAGCAATTATAAGCTTGTCAGTTTGTACAAGGACAACCATGAAAATGTCTTGTGTTATAACCAGTTGCAAAATGTTCAATCTCTTTCTGTGAAGATGAAAATACCTGGAGAGTTTTGCACAACCTTACTTAAGAGGCAGTTCCTCTGTTCTTGTGTTTGGCAGCAAAGTTGTGTACAAATGATACAGTACAAAGTACTGGATAGCTAATCATAAAGCAGGAGAAAGTGGCAGAACTGTCACTAAAAATACACTGAAATAAACTATACTATTCTCCATTCTTACAGACTTGGGATCATTACTGAACGTGTTTGGAAAATTTTGTGCAATAGTCTTACACCTTGTATTATTTCCTTATCTTTTACAAACTCCAGCTATGGCAAGCATAGATGACAGATTATTTCTGACTTCTGCAAAGTTATCCTATTCACACTTGTATATATGCCCCTTAAAACTGTTATGCTGCATTATACTTTTCTTTCATATTTTTCAAAACAGATTGTTAAAGAACTATGTCCTGTAAATATTAAATACATCTAAAGCCAAGAGATACATCTACGTGTCTTTAGGAGTTTAAGTGCAGTAACTTAAACTTTTAGCATTTTACCATGAAGATGTTTGGCATTATTGTGAATTGTAAATGTTCTTCACATTTAGATCTAGAAACTAACATGATAAAACATGTACATCTGAAAATGCATCTTATACCAATTTTCTGGGTTTTGCCAGATTTGTAAATTTAATTTGATCTTTTTGCTGTAATATAAAATTTGAGCTATGGTTATATTTCTTCACTAATGGAGTCTTCTAGAAAATATCACACTGCCCGAAATTGGTATAGTAAATATATTATTTAGTGTATTTGCTAACTTAGTAAAGAAAACTTTAAAACTGTTAAGTTAAAATAAGGTAAATATTAGAAGTTTCTTTTTTATTTTAGTATAATTAGTATAGCATATTGAATCTAATTCAATGCTTTATTCAGAAATTATCTTGTATTTTTCAATTTCTCAATATTTAAACATCTAATTGTATAAATAGTAATTTGCATAGCTTAATACACTTTTCCATTACATTATTTAGATCATATTTAAGAATGTAACTATGAAAACAATTAACTAACAAAATATTTCTGAGAGCCCTGCAGACGAATTAGCTTTACAAAAAATGGACAGAAAAAAATAAATTTGAGTAATATTTTCATATACTTTAATTGTTAATTAAACTTGTATTGTATCTATTTGTTAATTAAACTTCTATTGTATTTTAAATAAATTCTAAAT
This sequence comes from Ahaetulla prasina, assembly GCF_028640845.1. Taxonomy (NCBI): domain Eukaryota; kingdom Metazoa; phylum Chordata; class Lepidosauria; order Squamata; family Colubridae; genus Ahaetulla; species Ahaetulla prasina. The sequence goes on from NC_080539.1 coordinate 107,849,225, forward strand.
AATCCCCTTTGGTTAGAAGTTAGTTTAAAATCAAGTGATTTTTTTTCACAAAACACAGATACCGGTATTTATTTTATTTTTATTTTTTATTTTATTTTTCAAATTTATATACCGCCCTATCTCCCTAAGGACTCAAGGCGGTTCACAGGCAGTTAAAATACATATAAATACAGATTAAAAAACAATTAAAAAACTTATTCTATTGCCCCAAATTTAAAATAGTATAAATAATAAAAAACCCTTAAAACCCATAACTTTAAAATCTAATCCAGTCCCGCGCAGATAAATAAGTGTATTTTAAGCTTGCGACGAAAGGTTCGGAGGTCCGGAAGTTGGCGAAGTCCTGAAGGGAGTTCGTTCCAGAGGGTGGGAGCCCCCACAGAGAAGGCTCTTCCCCTGGGTGTCGCCAGACGGCACTGCCTAGCTGACGGCACCCTGAGGAGTCCCTCTCTGTGAGAGCGCACGGGTCGGTGAGAGGTATTTGGTCACAGCAGGCGGTCCCGTAAGTAACCCGGCCCTATGCCATGGAGCGCTTTAAAGATTGTCACCAGCACCTTGAAGCGCACCCGGAAGGCCACAGGTAGCCAGTGCAGTCTGCGCAGGATAGGTGTAACACGGGAGCCACGAGGGGCTCCCTCTATCACCCGCGCAGCTGCATTCTGAACTAACTGGAGCCTCCGGATGCCCCTCAAGGGGAGCCCCATGTAGAGAGCATTGCAATAATCCAGGCGAGACGTCACGAGGGCGTGAGTGACCGTGCATAAGGCATCCCGGTCTAGATTGATTAAACATGATATATATATAAAGATCAATGGACAATATTTTTTCTAAATCACATTAGACTTTAAAGTTAATGAGGTCTAAAAAATTAGTAAAAGGTAATCAAAAACAATCTGTCTTTTCAAATATTTTTCTGCTTATTACTAGAATTTTTTATAATTTTTTTTGCAAAAATAGTCCTCTGCTCATAGTTATTTTCTATTCTATCCCAAATATTCTTATTTTGTACTTAGTAATTTTAACTTTGAGGATAAAGCTCTTTATCTTCAACATAATATTTAAAGGAAGAAAATTGCTTTATGTGAAAAATGTCAATAGTAATTTGTCTTCCAAAGGAAACATATCCTATGAAAGAAACAAGAGTCAATCAGAAGAAGTACCATTTTAAAAACTATGTTTAATGAAATAGTTGTAATTATAATCAATAGCACACTGATCATTAAGACTGAAGTCAATTACTAATAGGTCACTAAAACATAATCAGATTTTTCACTTTTCCACATATTAATGGTAGTAAGTATAGGCCTGCTGCGAAACTTCAACTAAAGTGTATTTCTCTGCAGGTAACCTTTATAGAACTGGATATGACAGACGTTTAGGCTCCAGCATTAATACATACTACCTCTACTTAAATTGTACATGTCCATGGGAAGTACGCACTAAAATCATACAATGAATAAGGAACACCAGCATATTGGAAATAACTGAAGTCTGAAATTGGTTGTACATTATTTCATGGCCCAAATGTCCCCTTTAAACTTTTGTCTAGCCACAGCAGTCAAGTTCCTATAAGTAAGTTTGGAGATAATACTGGAAGACCGGTAATATAAGCTTCTTAAGGGGTCTAGGACAACTCGCCACAGCCAACTTCCCATGGCCAACTCGCCGTGGGACAATTCAGTGCTGTATTAATCATTTCATTCAGTTACTTTTATTATTGGTGACCACATTTTTGTTGAAATCATGTAGCTCTTGTATTTCTGGATTGATTTCCTCCATTTTATTATTATTGGCCATGGTTCTGTTGAAATTAATTTAATTTTTGTATATGTTAAATTGTCCTATGGCAAGTTGTCCAAGGGCAAATTGGCAAATCGTCCTGCTGAGAGTTGGCCATGGTGAGTTGACCATGGCAAGTTATCCCATTCCGTTCTTAAGTCTCTAAATCAATCTTTCCATTCAAAGAACTAATTGGTGTGGCCACAGCCCTGCTGTGCATGTATAACCCTGGCTGTTCTCTGCATATACTAATGGAACAGTGCAATTGTTGGTAAAGTCAAAATATTATGTTCTTTACACTTAGTGTCTACACTAACTCGAAATATGACATGTTTTAATGTCACTATACCCTCTGGAATTAAACAAAAAACATGGTTGCAGTATTGCCATTTGGTAAAGTGCCAGATCTGAGCTGCAAAAGTCTGGACACCCACTATCCACAGCAAAGAGTTACAAAAAAAAACCCTAACTCATTGATCTCATCTAATAGCCATTTGGATTTTGGGAGTTAATATCTGATAACCCTATCATTTTGTGCTATAGCTTTTTAAATAAAGTAAAATATGGAAATTTATCAGATTTCAGAACAAGGACTGGGCTTTTACAACATTCTTTTCCATTAGTTAACAGTATAACGTTAACACAAAAATGCCTACAAATGTAAGTGATTTAGTTGGGGCACACATTAAAAGCCAGATGAATAATTAATGTCATCTCCAACAAGATAACGGTGGTTGTGATGGTTTCTAAAATAACTGTTTCTTCAGCACATCTGATATAACAACAATTGAAAAGGGGATTGAAATCTGGCAAGTCACAATAAATAACTGATGAATTACATAGGACTTAATGAGCAGCAAGCTATGCACGACTGATTGTGTTTGCTTGTATGTAAAATAATTCTGATGATCAGTAGTAAATTTAGCATTCAGTGTTGATTTTACAAAAGCATTAGAAAATGTTATTCTCTTTCATTTTGCAGCCTTTATCTTTAAACAAAGATGTTGCCTCAGCAGTAAATCATATTGACTGGAAAAGGTCCCTGAAAACAGAACTTTTCAATTTTAATTTCTGATATTAGCATTGAAAGGATATAGCATTGAAAGCAACCCCTTTGCTCTTAAGAACTGCTTTTTTATTGGTTATTCAGACAGCATATTATGATTAATTAAGATTAAACAATGTTTCTGTTCTGTCAAAATATTTAAATTCATATTCACCATACCATTTTACAGAGGTTAATGCATACCCTGACCCTATATTATTGAAAGCAGTGAACTTAAGAACAACAGCTGACATTTTAAGAAAGAAAGCAAAGCTGTTTTTCATTCATGACACTCTGGAATTTGAGCATCTTCCTTTTTGGCTAACCGTTTAGGAAAAAGAACAAGAAAATCTCAGAGGAAAATGTGTACTTTTCTACAGTCTTGTTTTGCTATTCAAGTTCAATTAAGGCAACCAGGTTCATTCCAAATTAAATGCAGCCATCTTGTTGAGGAGGCGGCTTTAAACCACACCTATTCTCAAAAGAAACCCAAGGCCACAGCTGTTACTGCTTTATTTCAAAACAAGGTTCATAAACAGGTTACACACAGGCAGTAGAAATTTGGTGCCAAGCAACTACACCCCCAAAAGACAAAACAAATGAAGAGCTCTAGCAATGACACTAATGTAATTTAAACAAAACTATTTATTGCAATTTAATTATCCTTCTCACATACATTAAGCAAATTGCTGTTGCTTCAAAAATTGAAGATCATAATAATTTCATCACTATTTTTAGTATAGGTCTTCTACAATTTTGCTCAAAGCATATTTTAAAATAATATGATCTGTACTTCCAAGAATAGCTAGATGGAATTCCAAAGAATAAACTTAAATTAATTACATTGCAGCTCTTATAGCTGAAAGAAAGATATCAGAACACATACACCAAGGGATATCATAAATATATTTAAAACTGGATAGGTTAAGAAATTACATTTAGAAATCTGAAGATTGTGAGGAAAAAATAGATTGAAATGCATGGTTAAAGATGATTCTGTGTAGTTATTTGTTGTAGTTTTAAATAAAGATCAATCAGATTTATGAATCAGAATTGAGTGGACATACAATTTAACAAATTCAGACATTGTTAAGGATAGAAAAGAGGATTAAATTAACTTTGTTCACACATTGCATTAAGTCTTAATTCACAGGGTTACAATGTTTCCAGGCTCTAGAAATAGAAATAGGTGGCAGATATGGTTTCTGTTGTGTGTATGTGTGTGTGTCTATATATATATTTATTTATTTATTTTGGGAATAAATATCATTTCAACTCTCATTGCCACCAACACCAAATGTGAATTTTTATACTGCCTTTCACACTCACTCACACACACAGCATAATTATCTTAGGTATTCAGCAGGTATTATAGTTTGTCTTCCATTTAGTCAGAACACCAGCTGTTTATAGACAATCAAAACTTTTTTTTAACAATAACACAGTATGAACAAATAACACTAAATTGTTTCTGTTTAAAGAAACAAAACTCCACATCTTAAGTACAGAATGACAGTTTCTTTATTAAAAAAAAAAGAGCCACAACAGTCTTTGTCATGTCTTTTAGGAAGAAAAAATAATGGAATGGATTCAGTAGCAACATCTCCACTATCATGTCCTGTTTTGTATATCCTGCAGATACTCATGGAATTATTTCTATCCATGTAAAGTCTGCTGAAATAATTAGTCTCATTTTATATCATGTATGGAGACACCAACAAATAAGGCCATTATGTGTCCATAATTTTATTTCAGTGAAAATAAGTGGTAACATACCAACAATCCCAAAGATTACTAGAACAGTGGTTGAAGAAAAAGAACACTTGAAAGATACAATCAATAGTAATTTATTGTATTACCTGGAAATATACTCAAATCACACAAGAATTCAACCTGTGCCATCAAATTTTAGAGTGGATGCTATACGGTTATAGTACAGTGTGTTATGCAAAATCGTAACATTGAGGCTCTTTTGTTTTCCATTTGCTTTCTGAATTTTTAAGAAGTTCAGTGCATTCATGTCTGGAAGAGAAATAGATTTCACCTATAGATAGCAATAGCACTTAGACATATACTGCTTCATAGTGCTTTACAGCCCTCTCTAAGTGGTTTACAGAGTCAGCATATTGCCCCCAACAATCTGGGTCCTCATTTTACTGATCTCAGAAAGATGGAAAGCTGGGTCAACTTGAGCCTGGTGAGATTTGAACTTTCAAACTGCTGGCAGCCAGCAATCAGCAGAAGTAGCCTGCAGTACTGCATTCTAACCACTGTGTCACCACAGCTCTTATTTATTTATTTATTTATTTATTTATTTATTTATCATATTTATATACCGCCCTATCTCCCTAGGGACTCAGGCAGATAAAAATAGGCAGATAAAAATACATATAAATACAGGATAAAATAACAATTAAAAAAACTTATTCTACATAGCCCGATTATATTAAAAAACCATATCCATAATAAAACCCATTAAAACCAATAAAAACCAATATAAAATTTAAAATCTACTCCAGTCCTGCACAAGTAAATAGATGTGTTTTAAGCTCGCGGCAGAAGGTTCGGAGGTCCAGGAGTTGACGAAGTCCTGGGGGGAGTTCGTTCCAGAGGGTGGGAGCCCCCACAGAGAAGGCCCTTCCCCTGGGTGTCACCAGACGGCACTGCCTAGCTGACGGCACCCTGAGGAGTCCCTCTCTGTGAGAGCGCACGGGTCGGTGAGAGGTATTCGGTCACAGCAGGCGGTCCCGTAAGTAACCCGGCCCTATGCCATGGAGCGCTTTAAAGGTGGTTACCAAAACCTTGAAGCGCACCCGGAAGGCCACAGGCAGCCAGTGCAGTCTGCACAGGAGAGGTGTCACATGGGAGCCACAAGGGGCTCCCTCTATCACCCACGCAGCCGCAGCCGCATTCTGAACTAACTGACGCCTCCGGATGCCCCTCAAGGGGAGCCCCATGTAGAGAGCATTGCAGTAATCCAGGCGAGGCGTCACGAGGCGTGAGTGACCGTGCATAGGGCATCCCGGTCTAGAAAGGGGCGCAACTGGTGAACCAGGCGAACCTGGTAAAAAGCTCTCCTGGAGACGGCCGTCAAATGATCTTCAAAAGACAGCCGTTCATCCAGGAGGACGCCCAAATTGCGCACCTCTCCATCGGGGCCAATGACTCGCCCCAACAGTCAGCCGTGGACTCAGCTGACTGTACCGGGATGCCGGCATCCACAGCCACTCTGTCTTGGAGGATTGAGCTTGAGCCTGTTTCTCCCCATCCAGACCCGTCGGCTTCCAAACACGGGACAGCACTTGATAGCTTCATTGGGGTGGCCCGGCATGGAAAAATACAGCTGGGTGTCATCAGCGTACAGCTGGTACCTCACACGAAGCCACTGATGATCTCACCCAGCGGCTTCATATAGATGTTGAACAGAAGGCGAGAGAATCGACCCTGAGGCACCCACAAGTGAGGCTCCTCGGGCCGACCTCTGCCCCTGTCAACACCGTCTGCGACCGATCGGAGAGATAGGAGGAGAACCACCGATAAACGGTGCCTCCCACTCCCAATCCCTCCAACCGGCGCAGCAGGATACCATGGTCGCTGGTAACAAAAGCCGCTGAGAGATCTACTAGGACCAGGGCAGAGGAACAACCCCTATCCTGGCCCTCCAGAGATCATCCTGCTTGACCAAAGCCGTCTCAGTGCTGTAACCGGGCGGAAACCGGACTGGAACGGGTCTAGATAGACAGTTTCATCCAGGTGAAGGGAAACTGATGTGCCACCATACTCTCTACAACCTTCGCCGCAGCGAAGGTTGGAGACCGACGATAATTACCTAAAACAGCGGGTCAGGAAGGCTTCTTGAGGAGGGGCCTCACCACCTCCTCTTTCAAGGCGGCCGGAAAGACTCCCTCCAACAATGAAGCGCTCGTAATCGCCTGGAGCCAGCCTCGTGTCACCTCCTGAGTGGCCAGTACCAACCAGGAGGGGCACGGGTCCAGTAAACACGTGGTGGCATTCAATCTACCCAACAACCTGTCCATGTCCTCGGGAGCCACAGGGTCAAACTCATCCCAAACAATGTCAACAAGACCACCCTCAGACGCCCCATCTGAATCGCCGCAATCTTGATCCAGACCGTCCCGAAGCTGAACGATTTTATCGTATAGATAACCGTTAAACTCCTCAGCACATCCCTGCAATGGGTCATCCCGCTCTCCCTGGTGAAGGAGGGAGCGGGTCACCCGAAACAGGGCGGCTGGGCGGTTATCTGCCGATGCAATGAGGGAGGAGGCGTAGCAACGCCTCGCTTCCCTCAGTGCCACTAGGTAGGTCCTACTATAGGATCTAACTAGTGTCCGATCAGCCTCCGAACAGCTGGATTATGAAGCTTCTTCCGGGGCGGTTGTCAGAATTCAAGGATAACTTGTAATTACCCTTGAATTATTGAAGGCAAATAAACTATAGTTTAATATATGGCTTGATACTCTTCTGAAAATAATGGCTTATTTTAACTAGGTTAGTTTGACATTTTGGTTTCACAATGGTTTTTTTTGCTTGCTTTCAGCATAGCATGATGTGTGAATCCAATGAGCACAATGTTTTAGCACAATGTTTTAGCACAATGAGCAAATTAGAGCATTGATTCAATTTAAAATGTTGGCTCAACAATAAATTTAATACCATTGTTCGGCATCTTAAACAATCATAAGTATTTTGGACAATAAATTTACGGTACATGGATTGTATTTAATTGTGTTTAACTCCATGGTTTCTGGGATGGTTTCCATTTATTTGTTGATCTCTTCCATTTGGGTTTTCCTCTGACTATATAATGGAAACAATTTATCCTTAATAGAAGACTGTCAAAGGAAATTATCTTACTGGTTCTGTAAACTGTTTTTAAACATGTTAAATGTGGTATTTTACTAACAACATTGGTCAGATTAGGGCAATTCATAAAGCTTATAAAGTGTATCAAGTAACAAACTTGTATGTTTCAGTGAAAGTTCTCCAAACAACCTGCTTCTTTTTATCCAATAATTGAAATCAGTGATTGGAGAAGCTACGACATGACTACAGAATTGTCCTGTTTTCAAACTTGAAATTTAATTAGTAGTTTGAAAATGTTTGATGCTTTTCAAAGTGGTTTGCCATGTAAATAAAGCACACCACTTTGATAAATTATATTAGCCATTTGAAAGAAAATGACAACAAAGAAACAGAATTCTTTCTAAATGGAAGGACTCCACAAGATTCATTGAGAAAGCCACACTTCTTTTGATAACCAATTGAAAATAGATTATAAATCAATAGCTCTATATTGTAAATAGATAATTTCATTGTTAACACTACAATTTATTTTACTTCTTAATTTGAGATGTGATGAAGGGTTCCTGGATTTGTTTGAACTTATTCATACAGTCTACCTCTGAACTGTCTGTCTCTGAACTAATTGTCTACCTCTGAACTGTAGTTACCAGCTTCTTAAGCATATGCACATGAAGAGATGCACAATGTACAACGTATGGCCAGAGGCTTATGTGCAGTACACTATACTAGAATATGCACCCTTACAAACTACACATTAACTATGATGTTAATATGACAGAAAAAGTAAGGTATTAAATACCTGGAAAATCACTGTGTTAATTGTATCTCATTTGGTTATGTCAAATTAAATTTAAATTCTATCCTGCTTACTTGCTGGGACTGAAGTTTTTGGTACACCACTTCAAGACTAAGTTCCCCCCAAAAATAATTCTGATTTCCAATTACAAATGAACCTTACTCAAAGACCTTTGGGCAGGTCCAGTATTTAGTTGGAGGTGGATCACATGTAGTATGTGGTGATATATTTTTCCCTAAAACAATACCATGGAAAAGGCTGAAAGATTAAGTAGTCCAAAGATAGGCAATGCATTTTCATAGCTTAAGGAGTTCTAGAATCTTGGTGTCTCTTTTCCTACTGCAATACCTTAACCACTACTTTACACTGGTTCTTATTCTTGGTTATTCTTGGTTGTTTTGGTTCTGATTTGGTATTGCTAGTTTATTATCTAACTCTTCTTTTTTTCCTGGATTCTGATGATGGCACTGATAACATTACCCATTTGAGTAATGAATATCTGCAAGAAAACAACAAAGTTCAGAGAATACCAAGGACTCCACAATTCAGTCTTGAGCTACATATATTCTCTTCCATTAGATTCTAATTCTTATTAGTTTTGGCTTGTTCTTCAGCCTTGAATTCTGTCTTGCTTCTTGATTTGGCCTTGTTTGCTCTGTGTCTTCAGCTCTATTTTCATAGCTTCCAACTCATTTCAGACTGCCAAGACTTCATTATGGAAATATGGCAGGAAAAGAGGAGCTAGAATGTTCCCTTGTTGACTAGGCAACAAAGTTCTTCCCTGCTTCTTGTCTCCTCCACAACTGTGACTTTTGCTGCAATGGGGGAATATTCTTCTTTTGCGACTTGTCTGTCACTCTTTTGACTCTAATCTTAAGCATTATATTGTGTGGATAGATCAAACAAACATTATATATAAAAGTTGACACAGTTTCAATCTCTTCCTTGTGTAATAATGTAATAATGTTTTATCATTCACAGTCTTTAAACAATGAAAGCAAAACTTTTTTTTGCGGTAGTTAAATACAGAGTAGCACAATATGTTTTTATAATTAAAGATATGTTTGCTGCCTGAAGTTACTTATAAAGTAATAAAGATAGGATAAAGTTCTAATCTAATAAATAAATAAATTATTGCTTATATTGTTTGTCCTTTTTTTTTTAACAAAAATGAGAATGCAAGGAGTGTGATTATTAATATACAGAATTGTGGTCACAAAAATTAACTTTAGAATTGAGGAGGGGCTGACACTATCCCAAGGCAGAACCTTAAAAGTGATTACTTGTTTGGGAGGCTTTCTTAGTGAAACATTTGTACACCCAATCACAGCACAGAAGCAATATTAATTGCAAGCAGCTATGTATGGTAAAATTGTTTTTCATCTTAAACTAAAACTTCGGTAATACAACTTTCCGGCAGAAGGGAAAAGTCCTGTACTTCTTTTGCAGTTGCTTTTATTTTGTTTTTTGCTTTTATTATTATTTTTTGCGCAGTAACATTTAAGAACAAATCACAAAACTGACAGGAACTAAAAGAGATTTGTAATAATGGAAGTTGATTTTGGCTGCCCATTTATTATTCTCTGGCATATCAGCAATACTACAGGAAACTATTGTACAGATGAGAATGCATAGTGCTCAGAGAGTTGTAATGTTATCAGATTTCCAGTATCTCATGTACGGTTTTCTCTTACGAAGATGTGCAAGCAGTAATGAAATCCAGATGTATATCTAGGACACTTGTAGAATTATTTAGTTTATAATTTCCTGGACAGATTTTATGAGATGAAATTTACAATTTGTTTCTTAGCTTAAAAGAACATTAGGCCCCCAAGGAACGATCCATAAGGTTAGTGTCATTCACTTCTTCATTTCCTTTTTTCAAGGCCTAACATTACTGTTAAGACAACAAAACAGGACTGATAATAAATATGTGTGCAATAACAATTAGGACTTGTTCCCCATTGGCTTAAAATGCCAGGTGAGGGAGGCATGGAGAAAAAAATGAGTTAATTTTGCCAAGTTTAGGGAATTATTAAAGTTCCACACCTTGACTGAGATCCTACAAAGCATTTAACATTTTTTTCCATCTAAGGTTTGGCAAAATTAGTCCTCATGAGTTGAATTAAGGCCTGATGGATTTTTCAACAAAATGAGTTCTTCAGTTTCTAAAAGTGTGAAGCAGAGATTCACTTTCTCTCCCACCCCCAACTCTCTTTTAAATACTTCCAGGGATGTCAAGCAACCATGTGGAACATGTGTCCAACCTGCAATCCTGGACAACTAGCAAAGTGGCCCCAAAGGATTACGAACTTTTAACATTATTATGTGATTTACATACATTAACTATATTATCTATTTTATACGTAGCCCAATTCCTGTTCATTCAAACCCAGGAGAGCCAAACGGTTGGACACCCATGGTTTAAAAGGAAAGGTAATGTTCACTGATTTCCTCAACCCTCAAAGCCTTCCTATGACACTTTTCACAAACAATAGAATAGAATAGAATAGAATAGAATAGAATAGAATAGAATAGAATAGAATAGAACAGAACAGAATAGCAGAGTTGGAAGGCCTTGGAGATCTACTAGTCCAACCTCCTGCTTAGGTAGGAAACCCTATACCATTTCAGAAAAATGTTTATCCAATCTCTTCCTAAAAACTTCCAGTGTTGGAGAATTTACAACTTCTGGAGGCAAGTTGTTCTACTGATTAATTGTTCTATTCTATTTTATTCTATTCTATTCTATTCTGTCAGGAAATTTCTCCTTAGTTCTAGATTGCTTCTCTCATTGATTAGTTTTCGTCCATTGCTTCTTGTCCTCCCCTCAGGTGCTTTGGAGAATAGCCTTCTTCTTTGTGGCATCCCCTGAGATATTGGAACACAGTTATCATGTCACCCCTAGTCCAGACCCCTAAATCATCTTTGTTGAATCAAGTGTGATCTTGATTCTATCCCTCTGTTTATGCAGCCTAGAACTGTGTTGGCTTTTTCCACTGCACACTGCTAGCTCATATTTAAATGGACTCCAAGATCCATCTCACAGTTACTACTATTGAGCAAGTACTATTGAGTACATATACTGTACATGTGTTTGTTTTTCTTGCCTAAATGTAAAACCTTACTTTTTTTAACCATTGAATTTCATTTTGTTAGATAGCACTCAAAGTTCAAGTCTGTCAAGATCCTTCTGTATCTTAAGCCTATCTTCCGGGAGTGTTGACTATTCCTGCCAGTATTGGCTGTTCCTGCTAGATAAATTAGTAATAAAAGCAGACACAGGAACTTTAGAAAAATACTGTCTCTTTTTGTACTCCAAGTAGAGAATGTTCCATGCAACTCTAGATCCAAACTGGAGTTATTCATTACTAGAAATAATCAAATATAAAAATTCTCTCTATAATATATATATATAGTATTGTGCCCAAATCTATTCCAAACAAAATGTCAGTCATCTTCAGTCAAATCTATAGCTTTCATTTAAGTAACTTCAGTAACCAAGAGATCCATTCTCATAAAGCTGGCATTCAGAAAGTAATGAGATTATGGTAGCAAAGCAAAAGCAGCAAGGCCGATATTGTAAATCAAAAAATACGTTTTACCTGTCACTATTATGATACAGCTCTGTGAAAAAAGTGTTTCTTTTCAGATTTTCTGATATTTTTTTCTTTCTCTTTCCCAATAACTGTTACCAGAGATTCCTGTAGGTCCTGCTAATATATAAAAAAGTACCGAGAGAACAAATAATGCCACCTTTTCATTCTTTTCACATTTATTTTATAAACAAAATAATCCAATGTGCCAGTGTGAGAAAAGAAATATCTTCCAAGATTCAATAATTGGTTGTACCACTTTAAGCAATAGCTGCAGTAGGTGATCTTCTCTTCTATCACTGTATAGCAGGGCTGTCAAACTCCCAGCCTGCAGGCTAGAGGCGTCACACGCTGGCCGCACCACACCCAATTTAGCAAAGGGGGGGAAAAGTCCCAATACGTCAGATACGCCCGGTGTTTGGAAGCCATACGGGTCTGGATGGGGAGGAACAGGCTCAAGCTCAATCCCTCCAAGACGGAGTTGATGTGGATGCCGGCACCCCGATTCAGTCACCTGCAGCTGCAGCTGACTGTCGGAGGCGAGTTATTGGCCCCAAAGGAAAGGGTGCGCAACTTGGGTGTTCTCCTGGATGAACGGCTGTCGCTTGAAGACCATTTGACGGCCGTCTCCAGGAGGGCCTTTTACCAGGTCCGCCTGGTTCGCCAGTTGCGCCCCTTCCTTGATTGGAATGCCTTGTGCACAGTCACTCATGCTCTTGTTACCTCCCGCTTGGATTATTGCAATGCTCTCTACATGGGGCTCCCCTTGAAGTGCACTCGGAGGCTCCAGTTAGTCCAGAATGCAGCTGCGCGGGTGATAGAGGGAGCTCCACGTAGCTCCCATATAACACCACTCCTGCGCAGACTGCACTGGCTGCCTGTAGTCTCTCAGGTGCACTTTAAGGTTTTGGTTACTACCTTCAAAGCACTCCATGGCTTAGGGCCTGGGTACTTACGGCACCGCCTACTGTTACCTCATGCCTCCCACCGACCCGTACGCTCACACAGAGAGGGACTTCTCAGGGTGCCATCCGCCAAACAATGTCGGCTGGCGGCCCCCAGGGGAAGATCCTTTTCTGTGGGGGCTCCTACCCTCTGGAACGAACTTCCCCCTGGTTTACGCCAAATATCTGACCTTCAGACCTTTTGCCGCGAATTGAAAACGTATTTATTTATTCGCGCGGGGCTGGCTTAAATTTTGTTGTATTTTAAATTTATATTTTATATTTCTAAATTTTATATGAATTTTAAGGGGTTTTTAGAATTTTAAATGTTTTAAAGTTTCGGCCAAATTGTATAATAAGTTTTTTAATTTTGTTTTAATTGTATATTGTATTGTTTTTGGATTTTTATTCTGGCTGTACACTGCCCTGAGTCCTTCGGGAGAAGGGCGGTATAGAAATCTAATAAATAATAATAATAATAATAATAATAATAATAATAATAATAATAATAATAATAATAATAATAATAATAATAATAATAATATGACACTGTAATACGTCAGATGACAGGTGTAGATGGTGTGAATTTGACATCCCTGCTGTATAGGAATATTGGCCTATTCCTTCAAAATGAACTATTCCTACTCAGTAATAGAGTGATATATTATATAGCATTAATTGCTTGTTTCAGATCCTACTTCATAGTATTTCAGTAGTGTTTAGGTGCAACTTTCGATTTAACCATTCCAAAATACCGAATTTGTTCTTCATTCACTTTCTCATAGATTTGCTTGCACATTTAATATTGTCTTGATGAGGGTCTGCTATTTGTTGTCCTACAGAATTGTCTGATACAAAGCAGAATTTATGTGTCTTTTAGTTATAGCAAATAATCCAGGTCGTGTAGTAGCGAACCTCATTGTCATGACATTTCTAGTCTCACACCCATCAGTTGATATGAGGTTCATATAGTGAAATACAGTGTTTGTTTCCATCATATGCAACCGACATAATGGAGCCCCAGTACTTTCTTTTTTGACTCCTCTGTCCATCAACTGTTTCTTTAGAAGTCTGGAACTATTCTTTTAAATTTGGCAAATTTATGATGAACTATTACTTCTGTCTTGCTATTTCCATTTATCACATTGGTTTTTTTTTTAGTAATTGTATTAAATATTAGACTTACAACAGTAAAAACTAATATGCGCTATTAAAATAAAAGAATAAAAAGAAAAATAGTATGGGCAGAAAAAAAAAGAGAATCAGAGAAAGATAAATAGAAACAAAGAAAAAATAAGAACGTAGTAAAGAAAAATAAAAGAATATAAAGAAGTGAATTCCACCTTCTTCATCACAAGTATAAACAATTTCAGTAACTTATCACCTTCGCTTAAAATACAACAATCTCTTCTTCCCATCTATTTTCTGTTTTTTAAAAAAATCCATAAAGCCTCATGATTTTAAGTCCATTAAATCTTACAGAGGTAACAACCAAACTATTTTAACCTTATTCAAACATACCAACTCTATATGTCTTCCTTTTACTTCTAACAAGGTTGATTAGTCCCTTCAAATAATGTCTCAGAACTTGGTTTCTTTTCATTTTTTTTTCCTTTTCCTTTCTCACATCATTCTTCAAAACTTTAACAAACCTCTTGTTAAGTCCAAAATAGGGTAATTACCTAGGCTATTTTCTTTGGTTTTTTTATCTATATATCTTTTAATTCTTAAAATATCTTTTAATTCTTAAAATATCAGCCTTTTACATATATAAATTGTGTAGCCTCTCATTCTGAAGTTTTTCATCGATGGCATTTTTTTAAACACAGTGTATCTATGAAGGGAGATACTATTGAAATTAATGTCTGGGTCCATTGTTCAAAAACATCCTTCAATATCCCCAAAGTTAAAATATTTTTGCTTCATTCTGAAATTGTAAGACAAATTTGAGTCTTCTTCACCTTGAATCTTTAATTCCCTCTAGTTCCCTCTAGTGACCATTTTTAAAGCCTTATTTTATTCTTTTTTTAAAAAAAATCAAAACAAAAGTATTTTTCTATGAAAATATTTCTTTATAATTAATTCCAAAATCTTATTTCAAGTTTATCTGGGCCCACTAGTCTATTTGTAACTTTTTAAAATCAAAATTTTAATCATCCTTTTGCTGTTTATTACAAACGTCCTTAAACTTTATTACAAAAGTCCTTAAACTGGTATTTAAAACTATTTTCACTAAGTATTGAAGGAAACTTACTGGTATAGCAAAACCTGTCAGTCCAAAGGTTCCTGATAGCTGAAAAGCAGTTAATAAGGAATTTTCAAAACTGAATAGAAAAGGAAATATGCAAACCCAAAACTTGTTTCAAAGGTGCTGACTGCAGTTTGAGCAAGATTGCTATTTCGTTGTCTCCTAGAATTCTGAATTCACCAGAGATCTCTATCTTCCTGACTCCTCACAAGAAGTAGCTGTCTAGTGCAGTTGTGAGAAATCTCATGTCCTGGCCTTGTCTGAAGGGAAATTACCAAAGAACCTATCTACTCACTGGTTCTGCCATGATGGTCAGCTTCACTTTTTGCAAAGCCGTTTTCAAGTCTGCAGTTTCTTCTCTAGAAGCCCTATCTCATTGTCATCTATTATGGTAGAGTAATGAATAGTGACTTTGGTCGAGGTGAGACAGATTTGCAGTTTGCTGGATATGGTTCTAGGATTCTTTGTGATTTCAGGTTTCCTTTTTATGTTGCAGTTAAAGTGATTTTTACTGCACTCCAAGTCTTCTCCATCACAAGACCATGTCTTTCACTGTAGATTGATGAAGCTCCAGAGCTTTAGAAATGATTTTGTAACCTTTTCCAGACTGATAGGAATGAGTAACCTTTTACACCAGTCTTCAATTATTTCTTTTGAATAGGGCATGATGTGCCTTTAGAATCTGCATAATGAGATCTTCCCTCAAGATCTTCAGTGATGGGAGCCAAAATCTATGAAATGTATATAGAGTAGGACTGACCCAAATCAGCCTTCATTGTTTAATGAAGTATTTCCACAATAGGCCCTTGTTATCCCTTTAACTGGCTTGACTGAAATAAGGAGTGATTAGCACACACTTTGATGTAATTTATTTACTCAGACTTTCTTTATATAACATTAGGACACAGATGAAATTTTAATTATATTCACTGTCAAAGATATATAAAAATTCAGGAAGTGCATAAAAGGCAAGTACTTTTTCACAGAACTATATATAGTAACTACCCGGTAGTAAATATGGATTGTATTGGTTAGCAAAGATATCCTAGCAAGATTTATACAGTTTTATATTTTGAAATTGCTACAATTTCATACATTTTCCAAAATATCCTAAAGGGCTGAAATTCTGCTTCCTGTAGGAAAAAAAATAGAGATACTAAGAAACTCTATGCGGCATTCTTACCATGGTTGGTAAATGGTATTTCTTTTTGCAGTCAGGGTGGCAAGTTTGGATATGTGTGTGGCAATATGGAATGCTGCTGAATACTTCTAATGTTAAACAGAAGAAGACAAAATGTATTCATACATTTATTTATATATTAATCAAATTTATAAGGCCACCCAATTTGTAACAGCTCTAGATGGTGTAGCAATTTTTTAAAATACACCCATTATAAAAGAGATGCGGTGGCTCAGTGGGTAAGACATTGAGCTTGCCGATTGAAAGGTAGGCAGTTCAGTGGTTCGAATCCCTATTTGTCCCAGCTTCTGCCAACCTAGCAGTTTGAAAGCATGTAAAAAATGCAAGTAGAAAAATAGGGACCACCTTTGGTGGGAAGGTAACAGCATTCCATGTGCATTTGGTGTTTAGTCATGCCAGCCACATGATCATGGAGACATCTTTGGACAGCACTGGCTCTTCGGCTTTGAAACGTAGCTGAGCACTGCCCCCTAGAGTTGGGAACAACTAGCATATATGTGCGAGGGGAACCTTTAACTTTATGCCCAGCACAATAAAAGGAAAAAAAGGAAAATGTGGGGATTAATGCACTGACTATATTAATAAAATTCCTTCAGAAGGCACATGATCTCCTAACCCAGTGCCTCAGGAAACAGCTAAGTCTTCAAATCTGTTTAATGGCCAGAGGGTCAGGTAATGAGATATAACCTAAGGACATGATGAGCATTTTTATTCCTTAGAGTTTTGAAACCAGATGTTCACAAGGTCCAGTTGACATTATTCATTTTAGCCAGCAAGCCTTGTTGATGATTCATGGTAATTCACAAAAGCATTGCATTCTTCTTTCAAGATTACCTTATTTCAATACAATGTTTTAGAACAGCATGTTTTGTTAAAACTTTAAATTAGTAAAAGGGGAAAAATGTAGTAGATTAATCTTACCCACAAACCAATTCCAAATTAAGCAAAAACTCTACATCCAAATACTAAGAGAGAACTGCAAAGAAATTGCTACAAGATGTATTGTTCTGGTAGTCATATATTGCTGTCAGTTGATAGTCTTCACATTTCTCTAGCGATGTGGCTGTTAGGCATTACAGGCCAAACGCTCAATAATCTTTCTAATATTTTCATTCAGGAGTTTCTATTACCATATCATACCCATGGTAAGTTAATTTTATTCTGTGTACTGCTGTTTTAGGGTGCTACAGTTTCCACAGTAGCAACTTACTATATTCTACTTAGCTGTTTTGCTGGTTCACTTTTCTTGTAAATATCACAATGAAAGTCTGTAATTAGGTAGCATTTGATGCAAACCTACACTAGTTCAGAACCTCTTGATCAATGCTGGAAAAAATCTCCATTATTAAGAAGGTTAATAGAATTATGATGAGACCCTTGCCATACACCTCAAACCCTGCATCTGCTGGGCTTCCCTCACAGTTTTATCCCACTCCCTACAGCAACCACTTGCCCACCTGCCTGCCAGCCTGCTTCCAAGCCATCTGGGATTTCAAACTTCCTGCTAACTTCCCCATTGGTTGTGTGAAACCAAGGAAGTTGCCCAGTGTGGGATTCAATTTTTTTTACTACCAGTTCTGTGGGCGTGGCTTGATGGGTGTGGCATGGCTTGGTGGGCATGGCTTGGTGAGCATGGCAGGGGAAGGATACTGTAAAATCTCCATTCCCACCCCACTCCAGGGGAAGGTTACTGCAAAATCCCCATTTCTTCCTGATCAGCTGGGACTCAGGAGGCAGAGAATAGATTGGGGTGGGGCCAGGCAGGGGTGGTATTTACCGGTTCTCCGAACTACTCAAAATTTCTGCTACCAGTTCTCCAGAACTGGTTAGAACCTGCTGAATACCATATCTGATGCTGCCCCCACTAATAATGGTGGTATTTGGTTAAAGATGGCAACAATGGAACTGCAGAATTGCTGTTGATAAGTGATGCATTTATGACCTGACCGCTTAGCACCAGAAATTCCAGTCCAAATTGCTGTCATAAGTCAAGGACTATCTGTACTGTCTACTCTATTAAATTATTAATAATAACAGCATCTCAACTGAGAAGAAAACAACATTATTTTAAAGCCTTAATTTGTAGTTTTTGTTTTCTCTAGATATTCAAGTATTGTCCTGAAATATATGGGGATTGTTGATTATATTGATGAAAACATTTAGCCATTAATGGAGGACTCATTATATATACACACACATTTCATAAATGCTATGCTTACTGCCAGAATGAGTCTTTGAGTCAGAGACTAATGTCACTATAATGCCTTAGCGGCTATTGCAATAATCATCCAACGAAATATTGTGAAACATTATCATGAATTACAAACACATTTTAAACATCTCCAGCTCAAGTACTGCTCCTATATCCAGTTCTATTGCTAGTTGGCAGTCTAATAGTACTACCTTAGCCACTTGCCTTTAGCTTCACCTTTTTGTTATTGCTGTTGCTGTTTCCGTAGATGAAGGAGGAAAAAACATAACAGCAGAAAAATGCTCATTATATATTATTCTTTGTATTTGTGAAAAATTGGATGGATGTCCTGTCACAGATTCTGCATAGGCATATTGCATGATAAAGCCTTACAATTTAGTTGTAAGTTTCTTAACTTATATTTTGATTCATGCAATGGATAATGCATGCAACTGTGTAAATGTATTATACACACACACACACACACACACACACACACACACACACACACATATATATATATATATATATATATATATATATATATATATATAAGATTGGAAGTGTCTTGGAGTGTTTCGTGAAGTCTCATTCGTCATCTTCAGGCTTCAACTTCGTGCTTCTGGGAGCAATGTGTGATCGCAGCTGTTTCTTCCTTTTAACTGCTGGAGGTTTGAACTGATTGGGGTGGAGTCTTCTTATTTACTGTTGCTGATCATTGTGTTTTCAAATATAATTGCCATTTTGTTTATGTTGTGTTGTTTTAAAATCCAATATGTAAAATCTGCATACATCAAATTAGTTCCAGAACTTATTGTTCTTCAAGAACATTGATTCCACATGAACTTAACCAATCTTCTTTGATCTGTGGCACACACAAAAAATTATTGCCTTACATTTCAAAATGGCATTGTGAACAAATTTCAGTGTATCATTGTCACTAAAACATTGTATTGTTCTAAACACAAGTTGTCACTTTAATATACAATGTATCTGGTTTTTTAAAAAATAACCGAGAAAATAAGAGATAGGCCAAGTGGTTAAATATCACAAATCAAAGCGTTATCTGACCATGATAAGGGAGACACTAAAAGCTTCCCCAATGTCAGCTCACATAGCCATTATGGTGTTTGGACAGGAACACCAGATCTGGAATGTGACCACTGTCACGTCATGGTTGTCATGTTGGCCATGAATTCTCAAGCCACTTCAGACCCCCATTCCTAGGGAGACAGATTGAAGTTCCTCAGAATAAATCTTGAGATTCCACTAGCAATCCAGAAATTCCGAACCCAGAAACCAAAATCACCAAAAAAGCCACAGCACTTCCCAATCACCAAAAGAGCCAAATTATGCAATTCTTTTTTATTATAGAAGGTTCTAAGGCTAAAAACAGAAACAGTTTGTCTTGAAATAGCCTGCAATTCCAGTTTTTACTCTTATTTTTAACTAAGAAAGAAAAGTGCAACTCAAATAGAATGCTTGCTGAAAGTGGTATGTCTAGTTTAATGAAAAGAAGGACTAGGGGTGATTTGATAGCAGTCTTCCGATATCTCAGAGGTTACCACAAAAAAGAGGGAGTCAAGCTATTCTCCAAAGCACCTGAGGGCAGGACAAGTAGCAACGGGTGGAAACTAATCAAGGAGGCAAGCAACCTAGAACTAAGGAGAAATTTTCTGACAGTTAGAACAATTAAACAGTGGAACAACTTGCCTGCAGAAGTTGTGAATGCTCCAACACTGGAAGTTTTTAAGAAGAGATTGGAGAACCATTTGTCTGAAATGGTGTAGGGTTTCCTGCTTAAGCAGGGGATTGGACTAGAAGACCTCCAAGGTCCCTTCCAACTCTGTCTATTCTATTCTATTCTATTCTATTCTATTCTATTCTATTCTATTCTATTCTATTCTAAATTGATTGTTTGCGTCAAATTTAACGACAGAATCTCAGATTATGTGGAGAATACCAATGGGTTACTACAATGTAGCATCTAGGCCACTATTTACAGATTGCCCACCTATATTTATTATATAATAGGGAAGCAGAAGCAGGCCACCTTAATGCCTATCCTATTAGCCACTAAGAGGAAATGCAAAGTTTGCAGTTTTATGTTAAAGCCAATAAGAACATGAATAGATGAGCTGAAAGAGCTATTTCCAACAAATATATTATCAGCCTTGCACGAAGCAAGATTTTCCTACTAGAAATCACTTTCCTCTTTTGAGAATGAAAACTGTGTTCACAGTCATGGGCACATATCATATTGTGTGCAGTGAGTGTCCTCATCACTAAACATGAAGAAAAGTATTACTCAAATATTTACTCAAAGTAGCACATATTAATTATACAATATACACACTGCAAGATTAAAACCTCAATTTTAAAAAAATCAGCATAATTCTACTATGACTATTTAATAAGATACTCCTTAGCAGTATTAAGACCAAAGATTTCAAACATAATAATTTGAATATAAAATTTATATTTAGATACCTAAATGGCTTGTATTACGATTCTAATTTTGAGCAGGTGGCTCATAGTTGGACATCAAGTTCTTTTAAAAATTTGCAAAAATAACCTGCCATATATTTAACTTTATAGATCAGGATGTCACAAACGAAGTTTGAATACAAAATACTGAAACATAAATTATTATCAAACTCTGAATATTTGAACCAAATACTCTTATTTCAAAAGCTGCATGAGGCAGTATTTCAAACTTAAAATAATGTTAAATTTAGGAAGCACGCCATAACTTAATGTGAAATATCAATTGTTTTAAGCCAGTGAACTGCATTATGTATTTTCTCCACTCCCACAACCTTCATTCCAATACTCTGGAGGAGGCACAAAATGTACAGCATGTTTTGTTCTATATCTTCGGGGTATGTGTCATTTTTGCTTCTGCAGAAAACTGATACAGAACACACACACACACACACACACACACACACGATCTAAAAATGCAGCGCTTCACAATATCATTTTTCTTAAGCCAACCTGATATAATCTAAAAACTCTCTAAGTGTGGGCAGGGGGAGAATATTTCAGTCAACAAAAGAATAAATAACATATGAAGCAATGACCTAAATACTAAATTAATTCCAGATTTTTGACCACAGATGTCTCTAAACAACTTTAAAAGTTGAATTACAGATTAGTGTATTGTCTCAGATGTGCTGGAATTCTGTATTTTAATGACCATCCAGAAATCCTGTAAAAGTCTCAACGATATAATCACCAAAATGCCTAAAAGATGGTTCCATGATTTATATATACACACACACACACCCCTAAATATCTTAAAGTGTCATTTCACACTATGATAGGTTTATTATATAATATATTCTTTGGTATGGATTAATGTCTCCCCACTGAGAAAAAGCACAGTAACTATTACTAGGTTTTGAACACATGATAAGAATTTGAGCAGCTTTCCCCAGCCTACTGAGCTCAGATTTTTACAGTCATAAATATAGTATTAGAAACTAGCATAGTAGCTTAGAAGTACCTAAGAAGTCTAGATGTTGTCATTTAACATAACTTAGTGCACTTGCTTGAAAATTAGTGGATTAAGCTTCAGGAAAATGCTACATTACAGTGGTGTTCTGAGTTGGGTTTTTTTACTATCAGTTTTCTACAGAAATAGAAAGTAAAAAAACAAAGGCACAAGCACAAATTTAAAAATATATAGTAAGAATAGAATCTGTGTTGTTAAAAGCAAATTAAATACCCAGACAACACGATGTTTATTAAGCACTAAGAAATGTAATATAGAAAATTATACGTGTATGTATGTATGTGTGTGTGTGTGTGTGTGTAATTATATAATTAATATATATAATTGATTTTTTATTATTTACATTTTGTTAGCGCTTAATAAATATTGCGTTGTCTGGGTTGCGTAATTGCTTAACAATTTCTTGATGAACGTAACTTTCTTGATGAAAGTATCTTTTCTTTTATGTACACTGAGAGCATATGCACCAAGACAAATTCCTTGTGTGCCCAATCACACTTGGCCAATAAAAATTCTATTCTATTCTATTCTAACAGTATATATTACATTCTTAATCTTCATCTCTTTTTTCCAACCACTGGAAAAATAAAGTCCATGTTTGATAATATTCTGTGTCTTCTTTCTGTTTAATCTTCAATGTAAGTCGGTCCATATATGCACAATCTAGTATCTTCCTAATTATCTCTTCATCTCGTGGTGTTTCTTCATTTTTCAAACGTTGTACAAATATAATCCTCGCTGCTAAGATGTGCAATATTAAATATATACTTTGCTTATCAAGTTTTTCTGATATTATACCTAATAAAAGCAGTTCAGGTTTAAAATCTACATATTTTCCTATCATCTTTTCTTTTTCACTTATCTATTTTTTCCACCAATTTTTTTGCTTTAACACAAGTCCACCACATATGATAATACGTGCCTGTTTTTTGGTTACATTTCCAACATTTGCATATTTTTAAACATTTGCATATTTTTAAACATTTTAGCTAGCAGGTGGTAAGTGCCATCTATAAAACATTTTATATAAATTTTCTTTATAAGAAGTTGTCATTGTCAATTTATAGTTCCTTTCCCATAAATTTTGCATTTCTCTAGTTCCATATTATAACCAAAGTTTTTTACCTACTATGTCATTGTGTCTTTTACTTGTTCATCCTCTATTTTCCAGTTTAGCAAAAAATTATATATTTTCTTAATTAATTTTTCATCAGAGTTCAACAATATCTGATCAAAGATTATCCGTACTTTATAAAAGCCATACTTCTTCATGTCTTTATCATATCTAGATTATATTTGCAATTGAGGCCACCATGATAATATAATGCCCTGGTCTTCGACCTCTTGCTTAGATTTTAATTTCCCTTTAGTGTCCAAAATATATTTATATGTCACAATTTTTTCGAACTTCACCAGCTTTGGGTATGTAGGGGCTTCCATTGTTGAGAGCCATTTTGGGATTTTTGACTAAATCTTAGGATCCCACCACCACCACCACCATATGGAGAATGGAGGATTTGGATTATCAGACTGGCTTTTATATTACCAAGCATGTGTGATAACATAGTTAAAAGAATGGATAACTCTCAGGCATAAGAGACTGTTATATTTAGGAGGACATAATTTACAACTGGGATGACATGCCTTCTTATGGTATAAGAATAAAATTCACAGATGCTTTCAAAATCGCTATATAAGAAACTCACTATTATCTTTACTTTTTCTAAGAGTAAGAGAATAATGAACAATTAGAAGAAATGTTGAGACACTATGAGAGCAGGATTTCAGAAAAGCTTCTTTCGCACATCTTTAAAAAGTTTCGGAATACTTTAACCTCACCTCAACCAGAAGGTGAGATAGGACCTTTGTTTCTTTCAGTATTCCACTATCTATTCACTATCTATTCACGGAATAACAGAAGCAGGCCGTACTGTGGACACCAAGACTCAAGGAGTGGAAAAAGATACAAGTCTACCAGGGAACAATAGAAAATACTATCCATTTATTATTTAGATTCACTAAATGATAGAAGGTGTGCTAATGTCTCCCTCTGTCCTACTCAGCCTCCAGGAGATCCCTTAAAGATTGGCGTTCTTGCAATTACCTCTTTTAATTTTCTTTCTTTGGGGGGGGAGGGGCTTCAAGTCAGTCTTGGCTTCTGGCAAATGCCTAGGCAACTTTTCTTGACAACTTTTCTCAGAAAAGCTTTGCCATTCTTTCTCTGGCTGACAGTGGAACAGTGAGTGGATCAATGTCACCTAGACGGGTCTAAAGCTGTACTAGTTTATCAGGGACCTTGGAACAGGTATTGCTTCCCAGCCAAATCTATAATATAGGGGTCACTGTGTAAAAATAGAATAAATGATTTCTGTTATTAGCTCTGTCTCCTAAAGAGACAGAGAGAAGAAAGTAGATTATATACAATAAACAAAAATCAATACTAGATTGATAACAATGATCTCCCGTGATCACTTATTTTCATTGCTACTCATATGACTTATATTCAAAATGTTGAAATGTTATATATACCATGTAACATATACCATAGCTGAATTGTACATCCAGTTAGGAGGCCACTTCCATACCCCCTTAGAAGTTTTATTTAGAATTACATGGGTTGTGTATATATATTTACTTCTCCTCTGTCATGTTCTCATCAATACACCAAATAATAATAAATAACCATACAGTACATAAGGAAACAGTGCAACATACACTACATAGGGAAACAGCAACCATTTCAGAGTAAGAAAATGAGAAGGAACGGATGACACATAGCTAATACTATGTCAGTGTTCAGTTAGTATCTCCACTCAAGTTTTTTATATATTACAAATTTGGCAGGTGGGTTATTTTGGCCACTGACAAATAAGTATGCTTACATGGATCTAAGGATTCTTCAAATTATACAACTCTACCTTTTCCATGATTCCTATTACTTTACATAGTTCTTAATATAGATAAATTAAAATGTAGTTAAAATTAATCCAACCTATCTTGGCTTACAATCTTCTACTTTCCAGTTCTTCATTTCCCCCCTCCCCCATCCTGCTGTTTGTGCTGTGCCCATACATACACACATACACACACACACCACACATAGACACACACACTATTGAAATTGAGACTGTAAACTCATTGGGGCCAGGACCTCTCCTTCTTTAAAGTGCCATGTACAATGATCTATAAATAACAACATCAGCACTATGAGAGGTGACAAAAATGTCTAAGTATTTCTATAGCTGAAAATTACTCCTTGTCTGAAGCTTAAATATCAACAGTACTGAATATATGTTCCAATGATTTTTAACGTGCTATTTAAAAATACTTACTGTTCCTGTTTTCCAGTGATTCAATTTCCAAATGTAGCCCCTATGTCTGAAGGATACCTTCTCCTCGGATTCTATATTAGTTTAAATTATATTAAGATATATGCAGCCCAAATCCTTTGCAACTTTAGTTCCAATTAATTTCCACTGATTTCAATTGTACTTATCCCCAAGTACATTTGTAAAAAGCTTCAGCTATAATCAAATAATCTTCTATGGGTTAAAATTAGTATTAGAAAACCAATTGCTTGAGGGTTTGAAAAAAGATAATACATCACAACCATTTAATCCTCTCACCAAAAATGTGAGATGGGCAGAAAAATCCCTAGATACTGGAAGTTTTTGATTACTTTCAGATTACTACCAAAAAAAATTCACAGGTCTTTATTATTCAAGCTATTTTAATTAAGTTTCCCCATCCCAAGAAGCCTTACCACAATCATTTTAGTGCAGTGAAACTTAAACATCAAGCTACACGTATCTTATCATTCTTGAACTGTTTTTCCACATCTTAAAAGGTTTTCTCCTTTTCTATTGATTGTATTGCCATATCCACAATTAAATCAAATGATACAATGCAGTTATATTATGGAGGCAATAATGGTTGAAGATTTGCTTTGTTTCCCATTTCTTGACTGTCACATCTTGGAAGTACCATCGTCAAATTATCCTGAATTTGACTGAAATCCAAGCCCTTTGGAAAGATGTTTCTAAGTATACATAGTGTATATATACTGGACAAAGTCTAAACTTGCTTCTATAGAAATCTTCCATAATTACTAAGTTCTCATACCATTATTATTAGTATTATTACTGCAGGCATTAGAATTCAAAATCCTTCTTAACGGATCTAGGCTGGTATCTCAAAGCAGCTTGCAATAATTAATGTAGGGAGGACATTCTATTTGCCAAATCCCCATTTCTTTGCAAATTGTATTTTGTTCTCCGACAGGCCCAAGAGGAGATTTCTTTCGGAAATCACATTTCCCCTGAAAACCAAATCAGAGAGAACTGGCATTATTCTTCCCACAGATGCAAGTTGGAAGCCCAGCTTCCTCCAAGGGAAAAACTTGGTCCCTGTTTGGACCCCACGCTGATAACTTCTTGGGGGAAGGGAGATGGATTTTTCCCCCCCATCTTAAATGGTTTTCTCCTTTCCTATTGATTTATTGCCATATCTTTATCTTTCACTTATCTTCACGGGAAAGAAAGAGCCCGAGCCCAACAGGGAGAAGAAGAGCAGAAGGAAAAGAAGCAAAGTTGGGGAGAGGAAGGCGCAGCAAAAAGTGTGTTGTTTTGTTTTGGGGTGTTTTTTTTTTTTCTTGGCAGAAGCCCCTCGGAGATACACTATTCTTTTACTGACCTGCGCCGCCAATTTTTTTTACTATACCTCGTTGCTGCGGCGCTGCTTGTTGCTGCTGCGGGCGCTGCTGGGACCTTCGGGGCTGCCCCAGTAAAGAAGTGCACCGGCTCAGGGCGACTGCGAGGAGCAAAAGGGGAAGCCAAGGCGCTCGCCCCATAGCGGTCAACTTCGCGCTTCCCCGCTCCGGTTCGGCGCTCCCAGCGAGCGCAAGGAGTGTGAAGGGAGGCAGCCACCGCGCCTCTGAGGAAAAGAGGAGGCGGCCAAGCCCTGGCTGTCACCCGGGAGGGGACCGCGGAGGGACACGCCCCTGTCGCCCTCGCCGCCTTTACTTTTCCTCCCGGCTTCTTCCATGGGGGCTGAGGAGTCACAAGACAATGAACAATCGGCAAAGTCTTCCAAAGAGGGAGGCTTAGCGCGAATTTACGGGGCGGGGGGGGCGCAGCGTGGGAGGGGGTGCTTTGGCGTGCAGCGGGAATAAAAGAGCTCGGTCTTGCCTACTAAAGCGAAGATGGGAGTCTTTCCAAGCAAGCAGCAGAAGAGTCTGAAACTCGCTCGCTCTTGAGCGTCAAAACTCGTCGTTGGAAGAGGTGCAGCCTCCGAAGACACGCGAAGTCTGAGGCTGACTTTTAAAACGCAGCCGCGCTTGCCTGGGGAGTGGGGAGTCCGGCGGACTGAAAGGGAAAAGTGGGGCAGAGAATTCTTCTTGCGCCCTTGCAACCTTCTAGATTCAGTGTCTTGAGCAGATTGAAGCAATTCAACTAAAACTGGACTAGATCAGGGGGTCTCCAACCTTGGTCCCTTTAAGACTTGTGGACTTCAACTCCCAGAGTTCTTCAGCCAACTTTGCTGGCTGAGGGACTCTGGGAGTTGAAGTCCACAAGTCTTAAACGGACCAAGGTTGGCGACCCCTGGACTAGATGAGATTAAAATGAGCGACACCTAATACATTTCGAGCTAAAGCCCGCTTCTCAAAAGTTTGTTGACAAGTTGCGGAAGTTGGTTTACTGGTCTCCACGATTTCTTCCATTCAGGTACTACCCACAAATTACCACACCAAGCAAGAAGAGAATCTTCTGTGCACAAATTCCAATCGTGCCTTTTATAATTTTGTTAACTATAAACTTAAAGACTCTAGATCCATCCCACCACTAAAAGATTCTAACAACAAAGAATGCAATGACGAAACAGTTAAAGCAAACCTCTTCAACATTTTCTTTGGCTCAGTTTTTGTTAACTCCGATAACACATATCCGACTTTCCACAAACGTACTAGCAATGATTATGATGATTTAACTCATATAGATTTCACAGAAGATAACGTTGGAAAAGCTCTTCACAACTTAAAACCATCGCTATCTATTGGACCCGATGGACTGTGTGCATATTTCTTAAAAAAACTTTCCATTAATATAGCAGAACCCCTAAGTATTATCTTAGATAAAGCTTTCACTACCAGTTCTCTTCCCAAACTTTGGTCACTAGACCACAGTCATCCCTATCTTCAAAAAAGGAGACCCCAGCTTAGTTGAAAACTACAGACCGATCTCCCTTTGCTGTGTCACCTGCAAAGTCATGGAATCTATCATCAACCAATCCATTACCTCACACTTAGAAACAAACAACCTACTCTCCAACAAACAATTTGGTTTCAGAAAAAAATTATCATCTAACTTACAACTTCTCCACTGCAAAAACATATGGACTTCAAATCTTGATCAAGGCAAATCAATAGATGCAATCTACATAGACTTCTGCAAAGCTTTTGACTCAGTAGTACATGATAAACTTCTCCTAAAACTAACATCCTATGGCATCTCAGGACCCCTCCACAAATGGATATCTGCTTTTCTGTCTAACAGACAACAAGTGGTCAAAATTGGCAATGCTCTATCAAATCCTGTTCCTGTCAAGAGTGGCGTTCTTCAAGGCAGCGTTCTTGGACCAACACTCTTTATACTATACATTAATGATCTTTGTGACCATATCTCAAGTAATTGTGTTCTCTTTGCTGATGATGTCAAACTATTTAACATCACAGACAATACTTCTATCATTCAAAACGACCTTGATCATCTAACCGCTTGGTCTAAAAATTGGCAGCTCCAAATTTCAACCAGCAAATGCTCAGTCTTACATATAGGAAAAAAGAACCCAAAAACTAAGTACATACTAGATGGACATTACCTTACAGACGACCCCCATCCCGTTAAAGACCTTGGAGTTTTCATGTCAAATGATCTAAGTGCCAAAGCCCACTGCAACTACATAGCAAAAAAAGCTCTAAGAGTTGTAAACCTAATCTTGCGTAGCTTCTTTTCCAAAAACACCACACTACTAACCAGAGCATATAAAACATTTGCTAGACCAATTCTAGAATACAGCTCGCCTGTTTGGAACCCTCACCACATCTCTGACATCAATACAATTGAACGTGTCCAGAAATATTTTACAAGAAGAGTTCTCCATTCCTCTGAAAACAATAGAATATTCTATCCCACCAGACTCGAAATCCTAGGCTTAGAAAACTTGGAACTCCGTCGCCTTCGACAAGACCTAAGCTTAACTCACAGAATCATCTATTGTAATGTCCTTCCTGTTAAAGACTACTTCAGCTTTAATTGCAATAATACTAGAGCAACTAATAGATTTAAACTTAATGTCAACCGCTTTAATCTAGATTGCAGAAAATATGACTTCTGTAACAGAATCATCAGTCTTGGAATACTTTACCTGACTCTGTGGTCTCTTCCCATAATCCTAAAAGTTTTATCCAAAAACTTTCTACTATTGACCTCACCCCATTCCTAAGAGGACCATAAGGGGCGTGCATAAGCGCACAAACGTGCCTACCGTTCCTGTCCTATTGTTTTTCTTTTCTTCTTCCTATATACATATATGCTTATACGTCCTTATATTTACCCATATATGTGTTTATATACTATATAATCTTTTTGTATGATTCCTACATATATTGTTATGACAAAATAAAATAAATAAATAAATAAAATAAATACCTTGGCAAATACCCTGTTTAGCTCCTTCAAGATAAGTAACCCACGTGCAAGTGGATGCAGATTCCTTCCAGGAGCAATTTTGTGATTTGGAGGTCCTTCTCAACTCATGGTTTCTGTGGAATCAGGCAGCCCATGACTAGGGGAGCTTTTGCCTGGCTTTGACTGATGCACTTATTGCATCTTTACCTGGTCCAGGAGAACCCAATGACAAGTCCCTCATACTCTTACAACCATCCTCATAGACTACTGCCATGTACTTTACATGTGGTGAGACTAGCTAGACATTTCAATAAGACCCAAATCTGGTGCCCCATGTCTTAACTGGTTCCTGATGCTGGCAGACTATTTGTGGTTAAAGCACTAGACTAGGCTAAAAACCAGGAGATTGTTTTATTCTAAGTCCTGCCTCAGGGATGAAAAATTGGCTAGGCGACTTTGGGTCAGTCATTCTCAGCCAACCCAACTGACAGGGTTGTTGCAGTAGGAAAAATAGAAAAAGGAGTATTATGTATGTTCACCACCTTTGGGTTACTTATAAAAATAAATAAAATAGATAATGATGTTGTTTTTAAAATGCTGGTGTTAATCTAAAAGGCTCTTTGTGACTTGGCACCTGAGTATCTTTAGGATCATATCCAGGGGTGAAATGCTCCCAGTTCGGACAGGATCACCCGATCCAGTAGTGATGGCAGCGGGTGGTTCAGAGATCCGGTAGCAAAAATCCCTGCCCCCCCCCATGCCCAGCTGAGCCGCACGATCATCAAAGGTTTTTCTTTTTACTTTTAAAAGCATTTTTTTCTTCAACCGAAAAAATGCTTTTAAAAGTGAAAAAAAAAAGTTCTGATTATCGTGCAGCTCAGCTGGGATCGTCAGAGCCTTTTAAAAACATTTTTTCTACAACATTTTTTCTTCAGCCGAAGAGGTTGCAGAAAAAATGCTTTTAAAAGACTCCTCTGACGATCCCAGCTGAGTTGCCTGATCATCAGAGGCATTTCTTTTCTTTTAAAGGCAAACAAAATGCTTTTAAAAGAAAAGAAAACTCTGACGATCAGGCAACTCTTTGGCCGAAGAGGTTGTAGAAAAAAATGCTTTTAAAAGTAAAAAAAAAAAAGTTGGCCACGCCCATCCAGACACATTACCCCCCCCCCAAGCCATGCCCACAGAACCGGTAGTAACAAATTTTACATTTCACCACTGATCACCACTGATATCTATAGGACCACCTTGTCTGATGAGATTCAGCTTAGCCTGTTAGATCATATATGGAGGGGCTTCTTGTCCTGAATTTCTGGGATGTGAACCAAGGCTAGAATATTTTTTTTTCCCAAAGACCTTTCAGTAACACCACCTGCCCTGCTTGTTCTTATTTATTTTTTCTGTTCTATTTCAGTTTGTTTTTATTATTTGGATTGAATGCTGTTTTAATTTTGTTGTTGTTATAGTGACATTATAATTGCCTACAGTAATGAAATAAATGAGGCAGTTTAATTTGTTTTGTAGTGTAGTAGAACAGGAGTCTCGCAGTCCTCCAAGCATATTTTAGAGATGAAAACATTACTTGTAAATTCTCAGGATGCTAAGAGCAAAACTATAGGAAGTGGTCCGAGAAAGGAAACAACACCTTTGCTCAATTTAGCAAGTCTCCGAGCAACAGCAGAATTTTGTAGTCAGGTCACACAGTTGGCACCTTGAGACTTGTCACACTTAGCAGTGTCACCTTCCAGGAATGTAGGTCCTCTTGTGCCCTCTGTGGTAGTCGCTGCCCAGGGAGAGGCAGCAGGAGTATTGCCTAGGGAAAGTGGCCTGACAAGCTGGCACTATTTGAAGCAGAGAAAGAGAAATAGGCTGAGGACTAAAAGGGCTAGGTCTGGCTGCCCCAAGGTGAGGATTTAACTAATGGGCAAGGAGCAGGAAAACCATAAAACAAGCAAGCTAGATTGTATCATCTAAGCTAGATTGCATCATCTAAAGTTGTGGTGGCACAATGGTTAGAATGCACTACTGCAGGCTACTTCTGCTGATTGCTGGCAGTTCAAGACTCATGGCTCAACATTGACTCAGCCTTCCATCCTTCCGAGGTCGGTAAAATGAGGACCCAGATTGCTGGGGGCAATATTCTGACTTTGTAAACCGCTTAGAGAGGGCTGTAAAGCACTGTGAAGTGGTAGATAAGTCTAAGTGCTATTGCTATCATCCTAGATATTATTCTGAAGAAAACTGCATATCAGCTCAATAATAAAATCAAATATTGATCTTCAGGTTGATAAAAAAGCATTACCAAGTCCTGGCAAGAATGGCATGACTCTGTTTTTCAACTTGATTTCACAAGTTGTTCTGACACGCAGAGAAGGGTTTTGTTTTGCTTTATTTTGTTTAATAAATGTGTGTATGAAGAGACAGTGGCCTTCATGTTTGATTCAGGGATACTTTTGTGCTAACGTAAGAAAAGACTTTGGTGTTGTGGTTGTAGGCTAATAAATTAGTCAGGTAACATTCAATTTGAGTTTGAGATCTTGATGCAGTACAAAAGCATAATCTACTTTCATACAAGAAATATGTTGTTATAAAAGTTAATTACGGAAGTAATTTTAAATTGCTACAAGGATCTTTAAAAATGGATTACATACATGCTTCCAAATCAAAAAGAATTCATTAGAAATGAAAATACTGCAAAAGATGGACAAAAGAAGATTTTAACAATAGAACTGAGATAACAAAGAAAAAGTTAAATTTCAGGGCTACAAGAGAGGAAATGTAGTAGAAGAAATGTAAGGTGGGGAGACAAGATAAGAAATCATTGAGATAAAAAGTCTTAAAATAGAGTTACCATAAATTATATGTTTGAAATTCCCAGAGAAAACCATTCACTGTATATGCCACAACCCCGACTAGGGTTGTGGCATATACAGACGTAGAAGAGAAATACAGTAAAAACAAACAATGTCGGCTGGCGGCCCTCAGGGGAAGGGCCTTCTCTGTGGGGGCTCCCACACTCTGGAACGAGCTTCCCCCGGGTTTACGCCAAATACCTGACCTTCGGACATTCCGTCGCGAACTGAAGACACATCTTTTTATCCGCGCGGGGCTGGCTTAAATTGGAATTTAATTTTTAAACGGGGTTTTTAGTATGGTAAATTTTAATATGGTTAAATTTATTAATTTTTAAACGGGGTTTTTTAGTATGGCAAATTTTAATCTTCAGGCTAATTTAAATAAGTTTTTTAAATTGTATTTTAACCTGTAT
Organism: Ahaetulla prasina; assembly: GCF_028640845.1. Lineage (NCBI taxonomy): Eukaryota > Metazoa > Chordata > Lepidosauria > Squamata > Colubridae > Ahaetulla > Ahaetulla prasina. The sequence goes on from NC_080539.1 coordinate 107,882,319, forward strand.
ATTGTATTGTTGGTTTTATCTTGCCTGTACACCGCCCTGAGTCCTTCGGGAGAAGGGCGGTATAAAAATCAAATAAATAAATAAATAAATAAATAAATAAAGATGACAGAGATATTTTACATGAAAGAACTTCCCATTGAATGTGGAATGTGGAATATGCAAACTAAATCTTACACTTAACTGCAGCAAAAATGTTGTTCAAATAAATACAAATAATTGAGAAATACTTTCTTTGTCTAGGTTTAGTGGCAAATCTTGATGTGATGGAGTGTGTACCTGGAGAAGCAGTGTTGGGGGATGAGTTCTGGCAACACAGTGTTTTTCCCAGAGAAAGACCCAGATTAAGAAACTGCACAGTCTTGAGCTGGAAGTGGGAAGAGGTTCTGAGTGGCCACACTCTAGAATCTCTCAGGATATATCTAGTAGGTTAGAAGGCTGTAGCTTTAGTTTGTCAAACTCTGTCCATTAGTTTTAAGCAAATAAACAATTGGACTCAATTAGATCTTTCTTTGTCATCGTTAGGTTTGGTCCTGACATACTGTAAATCTTGCTAAGCTAAAGTTGTAACTCTCTTTCCTAATAAAAATATACTGAGATATTCTATGGTATGGCTACCCAGAACCTCTTCCACCCTCTCCGTTCCATTTTGGGACTGTGCTGTCTCTTAATCTGGAATCTTAAAATCTTAATCTCTTTTTTGGAAAAGTTCTGCATTGCCAAAATTCCTTTTCCACACACACACACACACACACACACACACACACACAAACACACACACACACAGTTTTTTCAGGTGCACATTCCATCACACTTATGCAAAATAATGTATTAAATACAACTAAAAAATGTTGTACGGATTACAGAAATGAGTGGATAAGAACAGATAATGAAAACATGATGAATTGTAAGCTGAGTTCCAATATGGATTTTGATATATGCTGAATAATCAAGTTGTGAATGGATTCAGCCTCCTTGTAATATATTTACTCTGAAGTAAACAACATTGAGTTCAGAAAATCTTTTCAGATAGACATAGATCTGCACCTAACTTATATTAATTGTCTTATCATTATCCATTTATGGGTAACAATTGTTCCTTTAACATGACTATTAGTAGTCCCATCCTTAGACAAGAAAGCTGACCGTATGACTTCACTCTCTCTCTCTTCCCAGCCGACCGCACAGGGTTGTTATTGTGGGAAATATAGGAGGAAGAATTAGTATTATGTACGTTTGCCACCTTGGGTTGTTTATAAAAAATAACAAATGCAGGATAAAAAGATGTTGACTGCTATTGATGCAAATCCAGCACAGAGATTTTCCTCTTGATTGTACATGAATGATGTACACTTACAGACACAATCCTTGAAATATTTTATATTTTGAGATCTATGCCTAGGCAGCATGTGGTATGAAATTACATTTTGATGATGGATACATTTTATTCAGATTTTAATATGAAATGATCTATGATTTATACTGCCCCTACTAATTGTGAACTAAAGCAAATTCTCAGTTTTCACATTTCTGGGTTGTTGTTGTTTTTTGCAAAGTTCTAAAAAAATGAAGTAACAAAACTATGCAGTTTTTTTAAAAACTCCAAATTTAGATAGAATGATTCTGCCTTCCAAAAGGAGGCTGAGGAAAAAAGATTATAAACACACACAAATTTAATGTGCCATCCAGATTCCTTATTTTTTTTCCAGTGACTGTCACTATTTCCCACTGAATCCAAAGGTGAAGATATTTTTTCACATATTATATATTCTTGTACATATATGCACACTATATGTTGCATAATATACATTGACCATAGGCCAGGATCTGGATCAAAAAATTAATATTGATTTAAGAACTCCCATTTAAAATCAATGGGTTGTAAAATAATACTCCCTTTGTAAAAATAATGTATCCACTATTTTCACTATCACCCACCAACCTATGCAAGCCCATCTATGTTGTGTCATCATGGTGGGGACATTGTTCCTTGGAGTGTTGAGTGAAGAACCCGGAGTTATGCCAATATGTATTCCCAGCAAGGTCATCTAAGGCTTGACAGTCCTTTCAGCTGCCCAGCTAAAGCAAGTAGGAACCTATTGTTGTGACCCAGGCCCAAGTAGGTAGTAGGAAACTCAGTCAGTGTAAAAACAAACAAACTTTATTCGAACAGCTGAGAATTACTTCATTCTTAGTGTAGTTCAACTAAATTAAAGCAAATTCCTCCCAACACAATTCTTCAGTCCTATCACTAACGTTGGTCCAATTAGGCAAACTGCCAAAGGCCTTTCTTGGCAAAAGTTCAGAAGACACCGATACAAAATAAATGCAGCAAGACAAAGCTATCAATGTTGTTGTCCGACAAAGAGCCCAAATGCCGTTGCTGGTCTTTTTAAGCCTTATGGGAGGGGCCAATCATCTCTTGGCCCTATTCCCGAGTCGTCCTCTTTGCTTGAGCTGCTCTTGCTTTCTGGCAGCTCTTCTCATGCGTGCATTAGGAACAGGCTCCTCCTGTTTTCTGCTTCATTACTGTCAGTCTCTGGAGGCTCTTGAGTCACCTCACTCACCAATGGCCCTGGCCCCACCTCAGCCTCCGATGCAGAGCCCTCATCCGGGCCTTCCCCAGCCTCAAGGACTGGCCTACGCTCTTCCTCAGCCTCATCGCTGTCTGAGTCTGTTGCCAGCTCTGGAGGCTGCTGGTGGATTGCAACACCTATATTGGCAGCAGTGATATAGAAAGCTGCTGGACATGGATGATGACTTTACTGGCAATGGCAAAGGCATCACTTGTACTGTGTTGGAGAAGGCAATAGTAAACCATTCCTGCATTTTATGAAAGAAACTACATGGAGAGAAAAAATAAAATGATTGACAATTGGTCCCAGATAATGAGCCCCTCAGGTCAGACAGCACTCAGCATGCAACCGAGGGAAAGCTGAGGATCTTTGAGAGTACTAATGGTTTTTATGATATGGCTAGATTAAAGCCTTCAGGGCATCTGCTTGGTGATGTTGTCATGCAGGAATAGAAAATTCAAAATTGCAAAGACAGAATTACACTGTGTGTCTATGGATTATAGAAAGCATGAAGATGGGGAAAATCAACACAGTGAAAGATGAAGTGAATCAACTACACATTGAAATCTTAGATATCAGCAAATAGAGATGTGGACTTTCAGTAGAATATCTTGCTTTATTTCATTTCTCAGGACACAAAAAAATAAAGAAGGAATGGTGTTGTTTTCATAGTTAGGAAAGGTACAGTAGGAATAGCAATAGCACTTAGAGTTATCTACCGCTTCACAGTACTTTACCCCCTCTAAGCGGTTTACAGAATCAGCATATTGCCTCAACAATCTGGGTCCTCATTTCACCAACCTCGGAAGGATGAAAGGCTGAGTCAACCTTGAGCCTGGTGAGATTCAAACTTCCAAATTGCAGACAGCCGGCAGTACTGCACTCTAACCACTGCGCCACCACAGCTCCTAAAGAATTAAAACAGTACTGGGCTACAATGCAATCAGTGACCAAGTAATATCAATTAGACTTCATGAACAGCACTGTAATCTTTATTTATTTAAAACATTTATATAGTTGCCCATCTTTTAACCAACTCTGGATGGCTCCCAATCAAAAGTTAAAACAACATACAAAACCATATTAAAACTATAAAATGAAACATATTGAAAACATTTGAAATCTCAAAAACCTGGTGCCAAGTCAAGCTTCTGATGTGCGCGCACACATATGATTATTACTCAAGTTTATGCTCGAACTACTGACATCAAAGAAGAGGAGAGTGACGTGTTTAATGACACATTCAATTTGAAATTGACAGAACACACACACAAGATGTGCTGCTTGGGATTGGAGTCTAGCACACCAGATTTGGAGATATTAAAAAGGAAACAGTACTTCGAATGTATGTCCTAGGACAGTGTTTCTCAACCTTGGGAACTTTAGGATGAATAGACTTCAACTCCCAGATTTCCTCAGCTAGGATGCTGCCTGGGAATTCTGGGAATTGAAGTTCACCCATCTTCAAGTTGTCAGGGTTGAGAAACATTGGCCTAGGACACAGATTGGAAGCAGAACAATGTATTAATTTCTGCCAGGTCAATGATTTTTTTTCATTGCTAATTACTAAATTATACCTACATACATCGATATCACCCAAATCAAATTGACTATATTATTGGTAGAAGGAGATGGAAGAGCCCAATTATAACAGGCAAGACATGGCCAGCCATTGACTGTGAAACAGATTGTGAATCGCTCATGAACAAGTTCCAAATTAAGTTAAAGTGGAAGAAATAAGCCAACTGGCTTCTACAGTATGATCTGAAACATATACCATTTTCAAGAACATCCAGAATCACTTTGAAATCCTGAAACTCATGAATAGGGAATTGGAAGAAAAAGAGATGAACTAATGATACTACTCTGATAACTGAAAATGAAAAAGTTCCACAAACTTTAGTAAATGAATGAAAATCAAGGAGCCCAGTGGAAAAAAAATAGACTAAGGTTAAATTTTATTTTATTTATTTGATTTTGGCACGTCTTGTCGAGTCTGTTTGGGATGAGTTTGACCCTGTGGCTCCTGAGGACGTGGACAGGTTGTTGGGGAGGCTTCACGCCATGACATGTTTACTGGACCCGTGCCCTTCCTGGATGGTACTGGCCACTCAGGAGGTGACACGAGGCTGGCTCCAGAGGATTATCAACACTTCTCTGTTGGAAGGGGTTTTCCCTGCCGCCTTGAAAGAGGCGGTGGTGAGACCCCTCCTCAAGAAGCCCTCCCTGGACCCAGCTATTTTGGGTAATTATCGTCCAGTCTCCAACCTTCGCTTTGTGGCGAAGGTTGTAGAGAGTGCTGTGGCGCGACAGCTACCCCAATACCTGGATGAAGATGTCTATCTAGACCCGTTCCAGTCCGGCTTCCGACCCGGATACAGCACGGAGACAGCTTTGGTCGCATTGGTGGATGATCTCTGGAGGGCCAGGGACAGGGGGTACTCCTCTGCCCTGGTCCTATTAGACCTCTCAGCGGCTTTTGATACCATCGACCATGGTATCTTGCTGCGCCGGTTGGGGGGATTGGGAGTGGGAGGCACCGTGTACCGGTGGTTCTCCTCCTATCTCTTCGACCGGTCGCAGACGGTGTTGACAGGGGGGCAGAGGTCGACCGCGAGGTGCCTCACTTGTGGGGTACCGCAGGGGTCGATTCTCTCGCCCCTGCTGTTCAACATCTACATGAAGCCGTTGGGTGAGATCATCAGTGGCTTCGGGGTGAGATACCAGCAGTACGCTGATGACACTCAGCTGTACTTTTCCACCCCGGGCCACCCCAATGAAGTTGTTGAAGTGCTGTCCCAGTGTCTGGAAGCCATACGGGTCTGGATGGGGAGAAACAGGCTCAAGCTTAATCCCTCCAAGACGGAGTGGCTGTGGATGCCGGCATCCCGATTCAGTCAGCTGCAGCCGCGGCTGACTGTTGGAGGCGAGTTACTGGCCCCAAAGGATAGGGTGCTCAACTTAGGCGTCCTCCTGGCTGATCGGCTGTCGTTTGAAGATCATTTGACGGCCGTCTCCAGGAGGGCCTTCCACCAGGTTCGCCTGGTTCGGCAGTTGCGCCCCTTTCTTGATCGAGATGCCTTGTGCACAGTCACTCATGCGCTCGTTACCTCTCGCTTGGATTATTGTAATGCTCTCTACATGGGGCTCCCCTTGAAGTGCACTCAGAGGCTTCAGCTAGTCCAGAATGCAGCTGCGCGGGTGATAGAGGGAGCTACGCGTAGCTCCCACGTAACACCTCTCCTGCGCAGACTGCACTGGCTACCTGTGGCCTTTCGAGTGCACTTTAAAGTGCTGGTTATGACCTTTAAAGCGCTCCATGGCTTAGGGCCTGGGTACTTACGGGACCGCCTGCTGTTACCACATGCCTCCCACCGACCCATACGCTCTCACAGAGAGGGACTTCTCAGGGTGCCGTCCGCCAAACAATGTCGGCTGGCGGCCCCCAGGGGAAGGGCCTTCTCTGTGGGGGCTCCCACACTCTGGAACGAGCTTCCCCCGGGTTTACGCCAAATACCTGACCTTCGGACTTTCCGTCGCGAACTGAAGACACATCTTTTTATTCACGTGGGGCTGGCTTGAATTGAATTTTATTAATTTTAAATTTTAAATTTTTATTAATTAATTTTAAATGGGGTTTTTTAGTCTTGTATATTTTAACCTATCAGGCTAATTTTAAAATAAATTTTTTAAACTGCTTTTTAAATTGTATATTGTATTATCTGTTTTATTTTTGCCTGTACACCGCTCTGAGTCCTTCGGGAGAAGGGCGGTATAAAAATCAAATAAATAAACAAATAAATAAATAAAATAGGAAGAAGATCAAATTTATGACCATTGGTAAAGAAACCAGAACTAGAACTGATAACAAACATTATGAAATAGTGCATAGATTCTGCCCTGTAGGTACAATTGTCAATTAAAAAAGAATTGTCAGTCAAGAAATATCCCATAAGCTGCTTTGAAAAAAAAAAAGGCCTTGGAAAAGATATTTAAATGTCATGAAGTCTCTATGCTTATAAAGATCCAAATGCTGCAGGCCTGGTTTTTCCTGTGATCCTCCATGGAAGGAAAAGTTTTTGAAGATGCAAGACAGAAAGTACCTTGACACTTCTGAATGGTAATGTTGGAAAAAATTAAGGAGAATGCTATGGAGGGCCAAGAAAACAAATAAATGGATCATTGAACAAATCAATGGACGTAATGTACAAATTATAGTATCTTGCTTTGGATATATTATGTGAAGGCTTAGCCGTCTGGAGAAGGCTCTAATAGCAATAGCAGTAGCACTTATACTTATATACCGCTTCACAGTGCTTTACAGCTCTCTCTAAGCGGTTTTACAGAGTCAGCATATTGCCCCCAACAATCTGGGTCCTTATTTTATTAATTTCTGAAGGATGGAAGCTGAGTCATCCGGTGAGATTTGAACTGCCAATGCTGGGAAACTAATGCTGGGAAAGGTGGAAAGAAAGAGAAGAGGAAGATACCCATTAGCAAGGTGGATATGCTCATTTACAGCAGTGATGGAGGTATTGTTGGAAGATGCAAAAGACCATATTGGGGCTGGATCCTTCTGGGAAAAATCTATGTGGTCACTGATTTGATTGTACATACCATATTTTTGGGTGTATAAGATGCACTTTCCCCCCCCCAAAAAAAAAGGTGTGTCGAAATATCTGTGCCCCCAGCCTTCAGCCTCTGCCTCCCAGCAATTTGCCTCCTTGCAGCAAACAGCAAACAGCCTGCTCAGCTTCTGCACAGCCTGATTTAACACAAGCAGCTGATTAGCGGTTGGATCTGCTTCCTGGAATACCGCCTATCAGCTGTTCCAGACTGCGGGGATCGCCACCACCCATCGCCGCAGTCGCCATCCATCACTGCTGCCTCCTATTGCCACCTCCGAAAAACATGGTAATCGTATCTTCAATAGTTGTGGAAATTTTTTCCCACTCACATTCACATGAACCCTTATAAGCAGACATACATTCATAAAACAATATAAAAATCTGGATTTAACAATCATAAACCTGTGTGTGTTTATAGTAAATCTGAATATACTAGGTCTGATTCTCAGCTAAGTATAGCTAGGATTTCGTATTCTTCTCGATCAGCCCGATATTTTCATTTCCCCTTGTTTCAGGGGCATGCAGTTTTCTCTGACGATACCAGCTTGTATTAGGGCTGTGCACATTTTGCTGGTTATTGCAGGATATTAAACTGAGAAAAAGAGGAACAGAAATGTTGAAGACAGAAATAATATAATAACTGGATTACACATGAAAAAGGTATTGCAGATATTATGGTCTTTATTACACTGCTCATTTTAATTATTTCATCAGTGTAAATCTGTCTTCATCACAGCTAAGCTAAGATTGTGTGTGTGTGAATTACTGTTATCCAGAAAGCAATTACCACTGTCTGTATCCTCTACATTTTATCTCCATCTAACAGAATATCAGAATTGGAAAGGGTCTTAGAGGTCTTCTAGTCCAACTCCCTGTTCAGGCAGGAATTTCAGACAAATGGTTGTCCAATCTCTTCTTAAAAACTTCCAGGGTTGGAACATCCACAAGTTCTGGAGGAAAGTCATTCCACTGATTAATTGCTCTGACAGGAAATTTCTCCTTCATTCTAGGTTGCTTCTCTCCTTGATTAGTTTCCATCCATTGCTTCTTGTTCTGCCCTCAGGTGCTTTGGAGAATAGCTTGACTCCTTTTTTGTGGCAACCCTTTAAATATTGGAACGCTGCTGTCATGTCACCCGTAATCCTTTTCATTAAATGAGACATACCCAATTCCAGCAACTATTCTTTATATGTTTTAGCCTCCAGTCCCCTCTGTCTCCACTGTTTATTATATTTCCCCTACTAGCAAATAACCATGGTTGTAAATATGCAAATATACTTCTATATCAGAATGATACACTAGGTATTTGATCAAAAGTTGCATGGAACCTTATTCCATAATAAATATATTAAGATGGTTACAAGATTCATTGTTAGCATTTTCTTATTATTATTGCATCTTTTCCAGCTCTAAATAACACACTGGCTGCCCTTTTAAAACTAAAATTGCCTGCTAGAAAGCTTCAGTCATTTCAAGGTTCCTGGCACATATTTAATTCAAGCAGTATGAATTTGGCAATCAGTGATGGCTTCTGAAAATAAACAGCACAAAATAGAAAATCAACCAGAGACCTGCAATAGCAATTAGCAAGGAGGGAACACAGCTATTTTAGAGAAAGTGTTGTGAGAGTTGTAATATATAATTAGTGCATACATGTATGCATGTATGTGTATTTATGTGGGTCCAAAAAGAGAAGTGAAGAATATTTGCCCGGCTGAAAATAACTCTTATGCATACAGGCAATCTTCTTTCCTGGCCTCTCAATATTTCTATTTTTCCCCTGTGTATTTTTTGCACATAACATTCATGCCCATAACTCTGTGACTTGAGGTTATAATAAGATCACTACTACGCTATCTGCTGCAGGAAAGAAAGGCTGAAACAGTTGTTTGTCCTATATGGTCTTCATGAGGGAGCCTACAAACATAATTCCATAAAAATAAGACCACCTCTAAGGTTCAAACATGAACTTGTAACAGACATGGTGGTTGTAAACCATTAGTAAACTATTTGGATATCCACTATGGCTGGACTAGCCTGATTTTTATCTTTATTGGATGGGTTTTTAAAATTTTGTGATTTTATGGGGGAGTATGTTTTTTAACATTTGGGCATTTAAATTAGTTTTTTAAGGGATGTTTTTAATTATTGTATGTATTTGTATTTTATCTGCCTGTTCACCGCCCTGAGTCCTTTGGGAGAAGGGCGGTATACAAATTAAAATATTATTATTATTATTATTATTATTATTTCCAGAGAGAATCAAAGATGTTTCATTCAGAGGTGGGTTTCAGCAGGTACTGGCTAGTTCTGGAGAACTGGTAGCGGAAATTTTGAGTAGTTCGGAGAACCAGTAGTAAAAATCCTGACTGGCCCCGCCCCCATCTATTCTCTGCCTCCCAAGTCCCAGCTGATCTGGAGGAAATGGGGATTTTGCAGTATCCTTCCCCTGGAATGGGGTGGGAATGGAGATTTTACAGTATCCTTTCCCTGCCACACCCACCAAGGCACGCCCACCAAGCCACACCCAGAGAACCGGTAGTAAAAAAAATTGAAACCCACCACTTGTTTCATTCCTTTGCAACTCCTTGGCAGAGACCCAACAGGTAATATGGACAGAGTATTCCTTGTGAGGTGCAGGTCATTGCAGCCAAAGCTGAAACAGTAGCAGAAGATGAGCACTTTTTCTGTTGTTGTTTTTAAAGCAGCCAAGGAAGAAAGAGTTAAACGTTCTGGTGTTTATCAGTCATGGGAAGAAGGGGAATGATATTGATGAAAGCAAACTTACGATATTCACAACCCAAGGACAGCCCTTTTCTACGTAAATTACAGCTTACATCTAATGTGCAAAAGCAGCATCGCAATGGCATGGCAAAATCTGTATGACAAAAGTAGCAAGATCTTGCTAATGGCACTGCTACCAGTCCTGTACTCAAAACAGCAGATTCCAGCAGTGACATGTCTTTAAAATAATTAATGGGTGTTATGTAGAGCTGCATGTGTATGAGGCCATAATATTGACTGTGATATTCTAGGGAAGAACATGTTTACATACTTGTTTAACATACTAGTCCAGAGTTGCAGGCGGGAGGAACCCCTTTCCCAGAGACCAAAAAGGCAATGAAACTTGGAGTCTTTGGTATGCCAGAAAAGGCCAAAAACAGACCTTCCTAGCAATTCACAAGATGTATAGGTAGTCCTCAACTTACAACAGTGACTTATGACCGTTTTTCACACTTACAACCGTTGCAGCATCCCCTTAGTCGTGTGAATAAAATTTGGATGCTTGGCAGCTGGTTCACATTTACCACAGATACAGTGTCCTGGGGTCCCCTTTTGTGACTTTCTCACAAGCAAGGTCAAAGGAGAGGTCAGATTCACTTAACAACCAGGTTACTAAATTAACAGCTGCAGTGATTCACTTAACAGCTGTGGCAAGATAGATCATAAAATGGAGCAAAACTCGCTTAACAAATGTTTCACTTAGCAACAGAAATGTTGGACTTTATTGTGGTCATAAGTCGAGGACTACCTGTATCTAACAGTTATGGAGATTGTTGTTTTACTCTGGCAAGATTTCGGTCTATAGGCAAACAACAATAAAGAAACTACTCTGAAGTAACCCCTCATGCTGTTCTTAGTTTCTTGTTGTTTTTTTGAGCAATTAATCTTCTTTGAATCTCTTATTATTAAAAAAATAGTTTAAGGCTTGCAGTTCTAATAAAGAGGAGTGCCTTTCCATAATTTCTTCCAACAGAAGTCATGGACCAATCTGTTCATTTGAGTGACTGACTTATTCTGCGACATTGTCATTTTTGAGCCCTGGTGACTACATAGTGTAGGGTTAGTAAATTCTTTAAACTCGCCTACTGAAATTGATAGAATTGTATTTTATTTTGTATTTTTTACAAAGCTGCCCTTTATCTGCTTTCTTGTAGAAGCGGAGGTCCCTCTCTTGATGGAAATAGAAGCTACCGGGATGTTTCTGTCAGGACTGCTTCAGGAAAGAAAAGCGTTAAACATTAATTTCCCATCCCTCCGAGGCTCATTGCTATTCAGCCTCCCCTGTGGGTGTCACCTATTTTTAAAACTGCATTAACTGTATTCACACAATTAATGTCACCTCCAGTTTAGCCTTTTAAAAGTGTTTTAATAATGATATTCTCAGATAATCAGATGAGCACTTCTTGATTTTCACAGTCTGATGCAGCCAAGAGAAACTAGAACTAGCTCAGGATGACATTTGATGCTTTGAGTTAAAAATGCCTTTAAAAATAGCCTTTACCATCATCATTTAAATACTGCGTCTGTTGCATAGGGACAGCTGCCAAAATTGCTAGAACTGATTAATGTAGGAGTTAGTGACTACTAATTTTATTCTTTTATGTGTCTACACTTTTCTGCGCGTTGGACTTGGAAACTGTGAGTTTTAATCAACACATCAACAAAGCTTTATGGGCTTTTGCCAAAACCTGATGAGTTGTAAAAATAATAAATATTAAATTAGACCAGATCTGTCAAATTCTATTGACCCGCATCTCAGAACATTGATATTATTGTAGACTAACCTTGCAGTCACGGAGAAAACCAGATGGGCTACATTACCAAATAAAATTCCAGATATTGCCCATCTGCTTCAGTTCCCTCAGATCAGATTTTTTAAAACAAATAAAATAAAGGTGGTTCTGGTAATAAACCTCTTTCAGAGACATTTCTCAAACAGTACTGTATTTGGCATCAGGGCCAATCCATTTCAATCTCAAAACATCTCAAATTGGAAAGCGAGATGTATTTTGATGAAAGTATTTTGCTACAGTAAATCTCCGTCTTACAAAACTGTTACAAAAAGACACAATTTGTTTCTGTTTTATTTACTTTTCAAAGAAGAGCCAGTAAAAATAAAAACAAATGCATGAAATATTTATAAGCTGGTAGGGAAGGAGACAAGAATTTGCAGCCCTTCCTCAAACTCTGTCTTGCTGGCAACTGGAAATGGGCAGAAGGCCAACCTTCTGGAGATTTATTGATTGATTTATTTTTGTCACACAGTATATATAAGCATAAGCATGAAATAAATATACAATATATAAACATATTATGATTATATAATAACTATATTAATTGGATATAACGAAGGAAAGCAATAGGACAGGAACGGTAGGCGCGTTTGTGCTCTTATGCATGCCCCTTACAGACCTCTTAGGAATGGGTCAATGGTAGATAGTTTTTGGTTGAAGCTTTTGGGATTTTGGGAAGAGACCACAGAGTCAGGTAGTGTATTCTAAGCATTAACAACTTTGTTACTGAAGTCATATTTTCTGCAATCAAGATTGGAGCAGTTAACATTAAGCTTAAATCTATTGTGTGCTCGTGTATTATTGCAATTGAAGCTGAAGTAGTCTTTGACAGGAAGGACATTGTAATAGATGATTCTATGAGTTAAACTCAGGTCATGTCAAAGGCGGCGTAGTTCTAAATTTTCTAAACCCAGGATTTCAAGTCTGGTGGCATAAGGTATTTTGTTGTATTTGGAGGAGTGGAGTACTCTTCTTGTAAAATATTTCTGGACATGTTCAATTGTATTGATGTCAGAAATGTGGTATGGGTTCCAAACAGTCGAGCTGTATTCAAGAATTGATCTTCAGGACAGGAACATCTGAAGCACAGCACTTGCATAACCACAACAGAAGTGTACATTAAAGTCATAATACCTCAAGCAACATTGTAGAACTTGGAAGAGATGGAACATCAACTGATTAACAGAACAATTAATCAGTGGAACCACTGGCCTCCAGAAGTTGTAAATGCTCCAACACTGGAAGTTTTTAAGAAGAGGTTGGATAACCATTTGTCTGAAATGGTAAAGGATTTCCTACCTAAGCAGGAGGTTGGACTAGTAGATCTCCAAGGTCCCTTCCAACTCTGTTATTCTATTCTATTCTGTTCTGTTCTGTTCTGTTCTGTTCTGTTCTGTTCTGTTCTATTCATTTCATTTCACCCAAACCTGATTATTGGATAGTCCATGAGTATCTTATGGCATAACCTGGGAGAGCATAAAATCCAGGATTAGCAGAGAAAAAAGTACAAATCAGTACAAATTTTGGTCCAGGATTTGAATGCATACAGCAACTTGTGTGTGTTTCCGCAAAACACTGTTTGGAATGTTTGTACCCCTAATTATATTTTGATGAAACAAATTGGTACAAAATTTAGGCATACTTTCCAAGCATACTTTGCCCAAGGCTGGCTATTCATAGGATAAAAGATAGAGGATGTCAATTGTGTTTTGCCCTCCTAGAGGTTCTGTGGGAGTGAGTGCACGCTGAGATCCTTTCTCTCTGCTATCGAGCAGAAGAATTATAGTAGTTCTGCTGCCACCACCCATCTTCATGAGGGAAGACAGTGCCTTGACCTGGCATCTTCCTCTTAACACCAGCTTGTCAGATGTCACACCCGCTAACTTGCCAGTAAACCAAGGTTGAGGTTGATGATGCAGATGATGATGCGGATGGCAACAGTAATAATGGAAAACAAATTCTGCCATGACATCTTCTGGAATTAGTAGCTTTGAGGCATATGACCAAGGAAAACAGGTCCCCTCCTTTTTAAAGAGCAGTTGTAACAAAAGTACAATTATATACTTTTTAAAAAGTATCAAAAGTAGGAAAAAGAAAAAATTTTTTTTTTATTTTTTTTACTTTTCTAGCCCAAATGCCCTCCAAATTATTACAAATGGACGAAATAAATCATTTAGTGCTGATAAAATCACAATGCATTCATCATCAATTTCCACTGAATGCTGGGGAGAAAAGGCGGCAGATTACAATGGGCAAAATATGAGGATGAAAAAACTTAGAAGGCGCAAAAATGCCAGAATTGAATTTGCGCTGTGGAATTTGTAAGTGCAGATTCTTTGAAAGTAGATTGTCTTAGTGAAGATTGATTTTTATTTTTAATTCCATGATAGCATCAATTACAATGGACTTCAGATATCAAAGTTTCTTGCAACAATTTCTGCAAACAAAAAGATTATGTTCCTCCTGAAAATAAAGAATAACATACTGATGGTGGTCCCAAAGGTGCTTTTTCAAGAGGCAACTGGACTTTCTTGTTTTTCTTTCTTTGTTTTCTCTTTTAAGAAGTCCAGTTGCCTCTTGATAAAGCACCTATTACTGAGAATCTCCATAGACATACTGATGGTGGATTCTAACTTTCTTTGTGATTCAGAGGTTTTCTAAATAAACTTTGTCTCACCAGATTTCCACTTGCAAATTAGAGGCTGGAGGACAAGGTCACTTATAACTTTGATTTCCCAGCAGCTTCTAGGTCCTATCTGGTGTTCCCTCCCTCAGCCTTCAGAGAAACTAGCTTAGTTCTTTTGGATTTACATCTAAATAAATTTATTTCCCCAGAGTCATATAAAAGATCTGTCATTTTGAGCATTCCCAGAGGCGTCAGAATTTCAATTCAGACCTCTCTTCTCCTCACTACTATTTTATTTTATTTATTATTTATTTATTAATTAATTAAACTTTTATACCGCCCTTCTCCCGAAGGACTCAGGGCGGTGTACAGCCAAGATAAAAAGCAATAAATATACAAAGTTAAAAATCAATTTAAAATACTTATTCAATGGTGGCCGAATTAAAACCGTCAAATTGACGAACCTAAAATACCCCATATAAAATTACAGAAGATTTAAAAATTTAAAATTAAAATTTAGAAATTTAAAAAGTCTAAAAAATCAGTCCAGTCCCGCTTGAATGAATAAGTGAGTTTTTAATTCCCGGCGAAAGGTCCGAAGGTCAGATATTTGGCGCAAACCGGGGGGAAGGTCGTTCCAGAGAGTAGGTGCTCCAACAGAGAAGGCCCTTCCCCTGGGGGCCGCCAGCCGGCATTGCTTGGCGGACGGCACCCTGAGGAGACCCTCTCTGTGGGAGCGTACGGGTCGATGGGAGGCATAGGGTAACAGCAGGCGGTCCCGTAAGTACCCGGGCCCTAAGCCATGGAGCGCTTTAAAGGTGGTAACCAAAACCTTGAAGCGCACCCGAAAGACCACAGGTAGCCAGTGCAGACTGCGCAGGAGTGGTGTTACCCGGGAGCAACGTGGTGCTCCCTCAATCACCCGCGCAGCTGCATTCTGGACTAGCTGAAGTCTCCGAGTGCACTTCAGGGGTAGCCCCATGTAGAGAGCATTGCAATAATCCAGGCGAGAAGTGACGAGAGCATGAGTGACCGTGCATAAGGCATCCCGGTCCAGAAAGGGGCGCAACTGGCGAACCAGGCGGACCTGGTAAAAAGCTCTCCTGGAGACGGCCGCCACATGGTCTTCAAATGACAGCCGTCCATCCAGGAGAACGCCCAAGTTGCGCACCCCTTCCGTCGGGGCCAATGACTCGCCCCCAACAGTCAGCTGTGGTTGCAGCTGACTGTACCGAGATGCCGGCATCCACAGCCACTCCGTCTTGGATGGATTGAGTCTGAGTCTGTTTCTCCCCATCCAGACCCGTACGGCCTCCAGACAACGGGACAGCACTTCGACAGCTTCGCTGGGGTGGCCTGGGGTGGAAAAGTACAGCTGAGTATCATCAGCGTACAGATGATAGCTCACCCCAAAGCCACTGATGACCTCGCCCAATGGCTTCATATAGATGTTGAACAGGAGAGGCGAGAGAATCGACCCCTGCGGCACCCCACAAGTGAGGTGCCTCGCGGTCGATCTCTGCGTTCCTGTCAACACCGTCTGCGACCGGTCAGAGAGGTAGGAGGAGAACCACCGATAAACGGTGCCTCCCACTCCCAACCCCTCCAACCGGCGCAGCAAGATACCATGGTCGATGGTATCAAAAGCCGATGAGAGATCTAACAGGACCAAGGCAGAGGAGCAACCCCTGTCCCTGGCCCTCCAGAGGTCATCCACCAACGCGACCAAAGCTGTCTCCGTGCTATGCCCGGGCCGGAAGCCGGACTGGAACGGGTCTAGATAGACAGCTTCCTCCAGGTACTGAGGAAACTGCCACGCCACCACACTCTCTACAACCTTCGCGATAAAGCGAAGGTTGGAGACTGGACGGTAATTACCCAAAATAGCTGGGTCCAGGGAAGGCTTCTTGAGGAGGGGTCTCACCACCGCCTCTTTCAAGGCGGCGGGGAAGATCCCCTCCATCAAAGAAGCAATTCTTCCAGGTTCATTCTTCTCTTCTGTAGATGGAGGCAGTTCCTTCCTGACCTGGACTTCTGGCATCTATCTTTCCAAGGTTTATCTTTTTCTGTTTCTCCTAGAGATCAATTCACCATGGGGCTTATTCCAATCCTCAAATTAGCTTATATTTTTCAGCAAGACCTCTCTAATTTTCCCCAATCTCTATCTTACCAGGAAGTCATCTCTTCCAGTCTCACTTACTCCCATCTCAAAACAAGGATTGGTAAACAGAAAGAGTGGAGCTGAGGAAACTTATTTTGGTTTTGCTTGGACAGAACTCTCTTCTTTCCCCCTTCTGTCTTGAAGTTAATATGCCAAAGCAACTACATCAGGGGTGAAATGCTCCTGGTTCGGACGGGATCTCCTGATCCGGTAGTGATGGTAGCGGGTAGTTCGGAGAACCAGTAGCAAAAATCTCTGCCCCCCCCCCATGCCCAGATGAACCGTGCGATCATCAGAGGGATTTTTAAAAAACTTTTAAAAGCATTTTTCCTTTGGCCAAAAAATTGCTTTTAAAAGTAAAGATGTGGCCCATAGGCTCACTCTGGAAACAGCGAAGGACCGACCCATGGTGCCATTGCCAGTGAAAATGGAGCTTGAGAGGGCTGCATGTGGCTCTATTTTCACTGGCAGAGGGTTGCAGGAGGCAGTCATAGCTGAAAACGGAGCTCAGGAGCCCATTTTCACTGGCAGAGCACCCGGGCCACTACAGGCACCCCCAACACGAATGATGTTGAGCTGGCCATACCAACCCTGGCCATACCCATCCCAACCTCCTGAGGTCAAACACAACCCTGATGCATCCCTCAATGAAATCAAGGTTGACACCCCTGCCCTAGTACATGCTCGGTCTAATATATGTTCTCCTTGGGAAGCAAAGGTGTTGGTTTTTGATCTGATAAATTAAGGGATTGGCTCAGTGTAGTAAATATAGAGGATGGCCTTCAAGAACAGAAACTTGAGCCAGACCAAGAAAGTAGTTTACAAAATTGTCTCAGACAGCCTTTCCCAATTTCACATGAAAATAAAATTTAAATAGCAGTTTTAAATTTTCTATTATTTAGACAGTACTGTTATTCTGGAACAAGCTTTCCCCGGGTTTACGCCAAATACCTGACCTTTGGACCTTCCGCCGTGAACTGAAGACACATCTTTTCATTCGCGCGGGGCTGGCTTAAATTTTATCGATTTTAAATTTTATCGATTTTAAATTTTAATGGGGTTTTAGTTTTATATATTTTAAAGTTTTTAGGCCAATTATAAAATAAGTTTTTTAATTTGTATTTTAAATTGTATATTGTATTGTCTGTTTTTTACTTTTGGCTGTACACCGCCCTGAGTCCTTCGGGAGAAGGGCGGTATAAAAATCGAATTAAATAAATAAATAAATAAATTCTTGTTCTAATAAAAGTAGTCTTAGATATACATGGTATCTATTTCTTAGTCTGTTCCAACCTTATAGAAATGACACCTGTGTGTGTGTGCTGTCTTCTTTACATATGCATAGTGGTTTATAGAAAAATGCACTATAGGGTAGAAACTAAATTTCAGGGTTTGTGGTTAAAACAGCTTAAAGGTTTTATAGCTGTGTCCTATTTAGCAACAGAGAAAGCTTCATGACTTAACCGTATGCAGTAAACCATAATTCATCAGGGTAATTTCTTCCTTTTAGGCCCGTGATGGCGAACCTATGGCACGCATGCCACAGGTGGCATGCATAGCCATATCAGTGGGCACGTGAGCTCAGCTGTTTCCTGCCTCTGGAGGGCCTTGGGGGGTGGGGGGTGGGGAAGGCCCGTTTTTCTCTCACATCTGGCTCCAGAGCCTGCTTGCCAACTTCTGGTCCTGGTTCCAGTCCAGTTGGCAAATGGGCCGTTTCTGGCATCCGGAGGGCCTGCGGGGGCCAGTCTTCTAGAAAGGCTCTGGAGCCATGTGAGAGAGAAAAAAGGGCCTATCGGGCCATTGTGTGCCAGGGGCGGGGACAGTGGGGGGGGTCGTGTGCGCATGTGCAGGGGCAGGGTGCATAGAATTATGGGTGTGGGCATGTGTGCGTGTGAACCCCCTACCTCCTTCCTGGCACGCAATGGCAAAAAGGTTAGCCATCACTGCTTTAGGCCATACAATTCCCAGATGAATTCACTATAAACTATGCAAGGGCACTCCATATAACAGTGCTCCCTGGCTGGATATCTTGTGCGTCAGTCCCACAGTATCAAATAAATATACAAAAGAGAGAAACCTCGTTCCAGAAGAACCTAGCACCAGAACATATGGTTTGATTACCTTTTACAAAAAGGCTAAATAGTGCTTGCTTAACCCTGCAGTAAAGACAAGCTGGAAGTAAAAGACAAAATATGGTGGAACAACAACCTTTTTCTTTCTGAGTAAGAAACAATGTAAATTAGATGAGCTTACGTCCACATTTCTGAACAATAGAACAACATAAGAATAGTTTCTGTGTATATATTCTTATACCCTGGACTGTTGTGTCCTTGATGGTAGTTAAACAAATTACTTTGCTACAAATAAGGGAGATGTCTTACAGAAAGTTGGTTTATGTTCAACACACAAATTTAAGAGGGTTGTTTTCAACTTTAATGGTATTCTATGTACATTTCACACACTTCTTTGCTGTAAAAAAAAAGGAATCCATCCACTTTGGCATCCCCCCCCCGCCCCGCAAACCATATTTTCCTTATACAGCTGAAAGAAGCAACTATTTCAACAATGCAAATTTAAATAGGAAATAGTGAATATTTTATTCTGTTTTATTCTGTTTCTTTTTTTCTTTTTGTTAAGACAATTTACCCTAAATAAAAAATGTCTTTATAAAGTGGATGGGAAAATTCAAGACTTCAGCAATTTATTGTTGCAGCAACTGTTTCATGGATTCAGCAGGTTTATTTGGAGCCAACTTTTGTTCTTGAAATTTAACTTTGAATCCTGTGTTTTAAACCATGTTTCTGAATTCACATAAGAGGTATTATTTTTCTTAACTACTTTTATTCAACAGCAAATTACAACAAATAAGTTTGAGTTTATAAATGTTCTTATCTCAGGATAGCTGCAGTTCTGTTCTATTATAGCTATGTTAGCAGATACTAAGACATCTTTTATTTAATCAGGATCCTTCAAATAAGCATAACTGGCTGGTTTCATGTGTTGCCATAAACCATAAACCATGATTTGCAAACCACCAGTGGCTGGATTGGCAAAACTAAAGCTAAACATATTACATAATGATTTAGCATGGTGAATAAACCAACTTTCTGTAATGTATATCAATTAGTATAATGCACAAATGAGTCTTTTTCTTCAGTTTTATTCCTAGAGTAATATATGGTTGTATTAAAGCAAGTTGATAATGTACTTATAATAATATAAATTGTCAAAGGTTATAAAGAAAATAAGTCTAATACCATTGCAATTGTTGAGATTATCAGGACTTGCTTTTTGAAAAGCTGACACATTTAACAATAGAAAAGAGTATAAATATGATCTAAAAGTCTCTAATTAAAAAACTGAAGTTATGACTGTACTGTTTAGGGAGGTTACTTAATGATGACATCCAGCAACCCGGTACAGCCAAAGTGTAGTATATTATTTAGAACGTGGGCGTCAAACTCAATCGCATCATGTGACATCACATAATATATCACAACATTTTTTTGCCTTTGCAGAGCTGGGATGGACATGGCCTGCACATGATGCATCTGGCCCATGGGACGCCAGTTTGACACTCCTGATTTTGAAATTGAACATAGAATAATAGAATAGGACAGGACAGGACAGGACAGGACAGGAGAGGAGAGGAGAGGAGAGGAGAGGAGAAAAGAAGGAAGGGACCTTGGAGCTCTTCTAGTCCAATCCCCTGCTTCAGCAGGAGACCTTATATCATTTCAGACAAATGGTTGTCCAGTCTCTTTTTGAAAGCTTTCAATTAACGGAGCACTCAGAACTTCTGTTAACAGTCCTATGCATATCATGATATGGCCATGTTGAGAAATACATTGAAACAAAGATTCTTCTAGTCGTCTTCTATTATCTCTAGAAAGTTCTGCAATCCAGTGAAATCTGTTATGTCCATTTGCATACCATATAAAATAAAATAAAAATAAAAGGGGGAATGGAAAAAACAGTTTGAAGTTATAATTACTTCTTAGAATAAGTTGTAGGTATATGTTATACCTATAACGACCAAGAATTCTTCTTGAACAGTTTCATTGTAATTGCCACTGAAATCAGTTATTATTTTAAAAAAAATTCCCCAAGTAATTAAAATCTATGGATCTTGGACGCAATCACCAAAATAATGCTTGCAATGGAATATAAAAACATTATAGTAAGATTGTGACACAGTATAAAAGAATAATGTTTTAGTTTGAGAAACATCAGGAAATAAATAACAGGAAGGGCTGAACAATTTGAGATTTTTCTATACCAGCATGTAAGCCTTTACAACATATACACATTTAAATATATCCTCAATACTTCCAAACAGTCTTTGCAGTTTTTGATCTATGCTGTTATAGCTCTATAATCATAGAGGAAATGTCAGTCAATCAATGTTATGCTTTCAAGTTAGCACAAATGTCCTTTGTGTCTTTTGTGCCCATCAAATCCATTGTGTTTTAAATGAATAAGAATGCCTTCACTTTTCTCTCTATAAAAAATAACTAGCTCACATACCACAATCCATTTATCTGACTATATATATTCATCAACAATTGTCTGATATTTTGCAAAACTGTCCCTTCAGAGAGATTATACTATGGACCTTTCCCTACTTGAGAGCTGAAGTGCTATTTATCCATCCAGAGGCAGAAAACTATACTAGCTTGAAATTTTCTGCCCAATTGCTAATCCCTAACCTGTCCTGTTAAGGGATGTGGTAGCTCAATGTCTAAAATGCTGAGCTTGTCGATTGAAAGGTTGGCAGTTTAGCAGTTTGAATCCCTAGGGTCGCGTAATGGGGTGAGCAGTTCGAAAGCACATAAAAAATGCAAGTAGAAAAATAGGGACCACTTTTGGTGGGAAGGTAACAGCGTTCCATGCACCTTTAGTGTTTAGTCATGCCGGCCAGATGACCATGGATATGTCTTTGGACAGCACTGGCTCTTTGAAATGGAGATGAGCATTGCCCCCTAGAGTCGGGAACAACTAGCACATATGTGCGAGGGGAACCTTTACCTTTACCTTTACAAGCAAATTTTGTATCTACTGTATGTGCTTGTTTGTAGATTCTCATTCATCCAGGTCATAGTTGTCCCAAAGGTGTTTTTTCAGGAGGCAACAGGCATTTCTTGTTTTTTTTTCTTTTGAAGACATTTCACTTCTCATCCAAGAAGCTTCTTCAGTTCTGAAAGGATAGTGGGGAATGGAAGGATTTATATTCCTTCTATAAAGATGAAAAGGCACCTTTGGGGCATATATGCACTTGTGTCTCTACAAAATGTGTGCATACACATTCACATACATATGTACCTACATGCCACAATTAGGCTCCCATAATACACTAAAAAAGGAAAGAATGATTTATAAACCAAAAATAAATAGTCTACATTATGACTTACCAGAGGCTGGGAATTTCCTTACATTCCTTGACAGATTTGAAATGTGACTGGGTAGTTGACCGTGTATATTTTAACTGAAGAGTCAGGATCAACTAAGCCAACATTTATCATCTCTAAAAACATCAGGAAGTACTTAGGAGGAATTCAAAGTCTGCTCTGAAAATAGCTTCTCTTCTGCTTCTGGTGAAATCAAGTTTATCATCCTTTGGATCTTGCTTATTTGTACTTTCTGAGATTATGATGAAATTTTCAAGGAGTTATTTTCTTAATGGGGTTAAAAAGTAATTTAGTGTCTCTATTTTATTTGCTTCTTCTATGCTTTGTTGTGTTTTGGAGATCATTGCAGTGCACTTCCTTTTACTCTCGGTTTCAGTTGTGATGTTAATAGAGCTTATAATCATCCTTTTATTTAATTCAGTTAAGTTTGTTTTAGGGAAATTATTTATAATAGTTAATTGTATTCAGCTAGAAAGCATTTAATAGAACAGAATAGCTGGAGACAAGTGTGTGAAAAAAAATCTGAAAATTCATAATGGAATTCTACTGCTGATATAAAGCAGACTCCACTTTTGATTTGACTACATTTATTGGAAGAGATGAAAAACAAAGTGCAAACAATAGCATCCCCAATCATATATGTAGTGTTTCCATGGGTATATATAAACTTCTAGGGTTTCCTTATGAGAGAAGTATTATGTCCTCTACCAATTCCTTTTGAATATTACTGTTGTCTGGCTTAAGTGGCTAGGTATATAGACCATTCAAAATATTTTTCTGCATTTTAGGTCACCAACACATACTTCAATTAGCAGGAAGCACAAACACATTTTATTTATTTATTGATATTTATTTATCACATTTTTGAACTACCTATCTCCCTCACAGAGGGACTCATAGCTTCTGCTGATTTCAGTTGGCATATTTATATGTGTTTATATGCTATATAATCTTTTTGTATGATACCTACATATATTGTTGTGACAAAATAAATAAATAAATAAATAAATAAATAAATAAATAAATAAATAAATAAATAAATAAATAAATTTATCTCTCACGGCTCACAAATATTTGGCTCCAGTCTATTGTTCTTAATATTGTCAATAATTTGCCACCCAAGAAAACCAATCTTGAGTTAGAGTCACTTCTGACTGGGATAAATGCATTGTAGATGCATTTATCTATGTTCTATTAAAATGTGCTTTCTGACTTGCTTGCTTAGACTTATATGATAGTCCAGTTCAAAAGGATTCTTTTATTAATTTTTTAGCTTCTGGGGTCATGCAAAAAGCTGAATGGAAAGACATGGCGTAAAAAATAAAAGTTATGCAACAATGCAAAATTAAACTGGAATGATGACAAAATTCATTGATAGTGCTCACCATTTATTTAAATAGATTTAATAGAGTAATATTAAATATTAATAGTAAACCTAATTTTACGCAGCTTCTTTTCTAAAAACTCTACACTACTAACCAGAGCATACAAAACATTTGCCAGACCTATTCTTGAATACAGTTCATCCGTCTGGAACCCATACCATATCTCTGACATAAATACAATAGAAAGAGTCCAGAAATATTTTACTAGAAGATTTCTTCACTCCTCCGAAAACAACAAAATACCTTATACCAACAGACTTCTAGGATTAGAAAACTTACAACTCCGTCGACTTCGACATGACCTGTGTTTAACACACAAAATCATCTATTGAAATGTCCTTCCTATAAAAGACTACTTCAGCTTCAATCGCAATATTACAAGAGCAAAAAATAGATTCAAGCTAAATGTCAACCGCTTCAAACTTGATTGCAGAAAATATGACTTCTGTAACAGAGTTGTTAATGCTTGGAACTCATTACCTGACTCCATAGTCTCTACTCAAAATCCCAAAATCTTCAACCAAAAACTGTCTACTATTGACCTCACCCCATTCCTAAGAGGGCTATAAGGGGCGTGCATAAGAGCACAAAAGTGCCTACCGTTCCTGTCCTATTGTTCCCTTCATCATATCAAATTGATATAGTTGATGCATATATTTTTTTACATATATGTATGTATTTTCTTCAAAATATGTTGTTTTATCTATGACAATTGTTTGTGTTTACTGTTGTGACAAAAAGAAATTAAAAAAAAGAGGATTTGGTATATTAATGGAGGATGAAGAGTTACTGCTCAGGAAGGCAAAACAAAAAAAGCAATTGGCAACAACTGGATTTTTGTTGCCTTTCAGTACAAATTGCCGAGATGCATAAGGAGCAGAAGGGTATTGCCTTCACAAGTGATACAATGATCATCTCTTTTGAGTCCAAGTTACTCTCAGCGATTTCTTGAAAATATCCATGAAGTTTCATAGCAACATTGTGAATACAATTTGTTATTATTATTTATTTTTGTCTTGATTTCTCAATTTGGCTTTTTTTTTTAACTTTTCAGGAAGGTGTCCCATAGAAGATTAACCATGCTGTGAGAACTATTTGAAGGAATAATGTGATGACATAATGGCTGTGAAGGTTTATACACAGAAAACAAGAATTAATGTACCATTATCTTATGTACATTATCTTATGTACTAAGGAGAAATGTCAACTGCAGAAAACTTGTTAAACAAGAGCTTTAAGGAAACTTGTATTTTTGACACCACTGATGCATTTAGCATTATTGATAATGTTTTTCCAGCTCCAAACATTCCTGAGACAAATAATATTCCTATTTGGGAATTTTTGATGCTGTTTTTATATTTTTATAGTACCGTATTTTTATTCATTGCAATGTGATGTATTATATATTATATGCCAGTTTCATAAGCCACTTAAATCATCCTAATATCAATTAATCAGATAGTTCTATAGGTTCTGTTTTAATATCTGATCATGCTTGAATAACATTAATGGGTTTTAGAAGGAATAAGCAAGCTGATGTAACATGATATTTTCAAATGTTACTGTTATAAAGGAGTTTTAACAGACTGCATCTATCATACAATACGTTTAATTTCAATACTGGTAAAATAATGGTTAGGATTATCCAACACAAATGAGAGTCCTAAGTAGAAGACAAGATGTCAGATATCTTGATATCTTCCAAATATATCAAATATATCAGATATCTTGATATCAGATATCAGGAGTTCTCCACTCCTCTGAAAACAACAAAATACCTTATCCCACCAGACTTGAAATCCTAGGTTTAGAAAACTTAGAACTCCGTCGCCTTCAACAAGACTTAAATTTAACTCATAGAATCATCTATTGTAATGTCCTTCCTGTTAAAGACTACTTCAGCTTCAATTACAATAATACAAGATTGAGACTTCCGGTGGCTCCACCTCTTCGCTGAGCCCCTAATTAAAGGGGCTCCGCACTGAACATCGTAAAAGCCAGGAAAAGCCAGCTTTAATCTTTTTCCCTGGATGAAAGGGGAAAGATAAGAGCAGCAGGGAAATGTTGGTAGACCTCCCCAGAGGCTTTGTTTTAATTAAGCAGAGCCCCAAAGGGTCGACGGGTCCCATAAATATTCCTGCCATACTCCGACTTCAGTGCGTGCCTGCAAAAGCAGGAAAAGAAGAAAGTGTCCATCTCTGCTAATTGTCTTATCTTTATGGATCTCTTTAAGCAGACGGAATGAGTGCCAGCGGACAATTATTGGATTGCAAGTATTTTTGATTTCCTGACTTCTACCTTTTAAAAAAGAGAAATTTTTTTTCCTTTGTTTTAATTGACTCTTAAAGATGGCGCCTGAACGGGAGTGAAAGTGACGAATGGAATTTCAAACAGTCTGTGCAACTAAGAAGATAAGAAATGTTATGTGTGGATTTTAATGAAGTGAACTGAGCTCTCCTATACTTAAAGGGGAAAAGAGAAGTTTCTAGACTTATATTTTGTGAATTTTAAAACTGAAATGGCTACTAAACCACCTAAGACTGGGGGCAGAAGGGTTCTGAACCAGCTTTAGAAGATCTGATTAAAGAGCAAGGAAAGTGTCTGAAGAAAGGTTTAAGGAGATTATGGATAATAATGAGAAAATAAGAGAAGAAATAAAAGAGAATAATAAAAAATAAGAGAAGATATCTTGATGGCTTTTCAAGGTTTGGCAAAAAGACTGGAGGTGGTGGAGGAGGAGGTGCAAGAAATTGTTCAGTCAAATCAACAAATAGAAAATAGAATGGGGGGAATGCAAATCAAATTGGATAAAAATGAAGATCAAGTGGTGGTGATGCAGTATAGAATGATGGAAGGAGCTCTGAGAATTAGAGGTTTGAATGAGGAGAAAGGGAAGATTTAAAAAAATTTTTATCAGAAGCTCTGGCTGAATTTATTGAACTTGATCCACAAGAGGTTGCTTATCAAATTGACAAAATTTATAGAGTTAATTCTTGGATTGCTAGGCAAAAGAAACTTCCTAGAGACATTGTGGTTTATTTTTTGAAAAGAACAGTGAGGAATCAAATTTTGCAAGTTGCTTTTCAGAAAAACTTGAAAATAGGGAACAGGAGTTGAAGGTTTTGAAAGAGATTCCTCCCAAGATGTTAAGGGATAGAAAGGACTTTACATTTTTTACACAAGAACTTAAGAAATACCAGATTCAATTTAGATGGGAGGTTCCAGTTGGCTTGACAGTGTATTATCAAGGAAGGAGATATCGTATTGACACAGTGCTTAAGGCCAAAGATTTTCTTTCTACAGTGCTGAAATTTGAAATAGAAATAATAGAAAAAAGAATTCAAGAGACTCAAATGGGTGTGGAAGCTGAGGTGATTCCAGTGATGTTACCATCAGAGGAACAACCACAAGAACAAAGACTGACGAGGGGAGCCCTTAAGCGTAAAGAAAAGGAGCAACAAACTCAAAGTAAAGTTCAGGATTCTGCTACAGAAGCGGTGGGAGGAGCACGGCCGAAGATACGGGAGGACGATCTTCAGTTGATTGCTCAAAGGCTTCAGCAGCCCAGTAATGGCAAATAAAATCTTGACTTGGAATGTCAATGGTTTGAACTCAGCTCAGAAGAGAAGAAAAATATTTCATTATTTGAAACAATTTAAAAATGATGTTATTTGCTTACAAGAAACGCATATTAAATTATCAGATCAAAAGTACCTAATAAACTCAAAGTTAGGTAAACATTTTGTTGCTTCAGCTTTGGAGAAAAAACATGGCATAGTGGTTTATTTGAGAAAAGATATACCAGCCAAGTTAATAGAGGCAGATATTCACGGAAGATATATTGCTATTGAACTTACAATAGAAACAAAAAGGACTCTCTTGCTTGGTATATATGCACCCAATCAGCAACAAGAAAAATTTTATAGAATGTTATATGATAAGTTGATCTATGGGATTATAAATCGTGCATTATATTGGGAGATTGGAATGGAGTAATAGATACACGAAAGGACAAGAGAATTTCTTCCAAGAAGATACCTGCACATGCAAAGCTGCCTAAATCCTTTTTTGATATGATAGAAGATTTTGAGTTAAGAGATGTATGGAGACTGCGGAATTTGGAGGAAAGAGACTATACTTTTTCTCAGATAGGCATCAATCCTTCTCACGTATTGATTTTATTTTAATTTCTAATGATTTGCTTTTTAGGGTGAAGAAAACTAAGATATTTCCAAGATGTTTGTCTGATCATAGTCCTGTTTGGATGGAATTGCAATATGGAAAAGAGGGTAGAAGAACTTGGAGATTAAATGAAAATTTGTTTAGATATCAGGATAATGTAAATCAATGTAAAAAGCAGATGAAAGAATTTTTTGATTATAATTTGAATAATGAAACATCGATAGAAATGGTTTGGGACTCCAGTTAAGCTTTAATGAGAGGTGTATTAATATATCTTAATAATAGACAGAGAAATAAGCAACAAAGACAGCGTAGGTATTTAGAAGAGGAAATTTATAAGAAACAACAATTATTAATACATAATCCACATGATCAAAAACTTAAAGATGCAATAAAGTTACTACAGAATCAATTTAATATGATAATGGCTGATCAGGTGGCAACAAATATACAATATGCCACACATAATACTTTTGTAATGCAAATAGACCTGGTAGGTGGTTAGCATACACTTTAAGGAAAAGACAAAACAACGTACTATAGAAAAAATAGAATATAAAGGTAAAGAGAGATATCAACAGGATAAAATTAAAAAAGCTTTTTTAGAATATTATACAAATTTATATCTTAAAGATAATATATTGAATAGGGATATTGATAATTATTTGAAGGAATATAAGGTTAAAAATTTAACTTTAGAACAAACGGATGAACTGAATCGGCCTATAACCTCGGAAGAAATTATTTTGGTAATTAAACAATTAAAATGGGAAAACTCCTGGTACGGATGGGCTCACAGTTAGTTATTATAGGAATTTACAGGATGAGATGTTAGGTCCACTTAAGGAATTATTTAATCAGATACAACTAGGAGAATTCCCCTCATGGAGAACCTCTTTTATTTCATTGATACCAAAGAGGAACAGGATTGTTCTAAACCTGGGAATTATAGGCCAATCTCACTTTTAAATAATGATTATAAGATTTTGTTAAAATAATAGCTAATAGATTAATGTTGATTCTGCAGCGAAGAATTCATAATGATCAATCTGGATTTATAAAAGGGAGACAGATGAGGAATAATGTTAGGCAGATTGTTAATTTACTGGAGTACTTAGAAAAGAAAAATTTTATTCCAGCAGCATTTATTTTTCTCGATGCAGAGAAAGCTTTTGATCGATTGCATTGGGATTTTTTATTTAAATTAATAGAAAAGATGCAATTTGGAGATGGTTTTTTAAGAATAATTAGGGCAATTTATGGAGAGCAAACAGCACAGATTATAATCAATGGTAGCTTAACAGAACCTTTTAAGATTGCGAAAGGAACAAGACAGGGATGTCCTTTATCACCATTATTGTTTATTTTAACTCTAGAACCATTATTGGATAAAATACGAGAAGTAAAGGAGATAGAGGAATTAGAGTTAGACAATATGAATATAAGTTAAGAGCTTTTGCAGATGATTTGGTGATTACTTTAACAAACCCTATAAATTCTAGTAAATCTTTGTTGGAAATAATTGATCAATATGGGAATGTCTCAGGGTTTAAGGTAAATCAGAAAAGACAAAAGTGATAATAAAAATATGGCCAGACAACAGAAAGAAAAACTAGAGGAAGTAACAGGATTTGAAATTGTAAAGAAGGTTAAGTACTTAGGGTTTATATTACGTCATCAAATGTGAAATTGTATAAGAATAACTATGAGGTTTTATGGCAAAAGTTCAGAAGGAGTTGATTGTTTGGAAAAATTGCAATTATCTTTGCTGGGGAGAATTGCTCCTATTAAAATGTATGTTTTACCTAGATTTTTATTCCTCTTTCAGATGATACCAATAATTAAGAAAGATAAGAATCTTGAGGAATGGCAGAAGGGAATTAACAAATTTATATGGGAAGGTAAAAAGCTAGGGTTAAAATGAAAATAATTCAAGATTCTCGGAAAGGGAGGTTTAAAATGCCTAATTTTAAATTATATTATGAAGCAGCTGCTCTCTCTGCAATAAGTGATTGGTTTAATTTAACAGAGGACAGAATTTTGAATATAGAAGGTTATGATTTGCTATATGGATGGCATGCATATTTAATTTATGACAAAAAGTGGATAAGGCCTTTAAAAATCATGTGCTAAGAAATGCCCTTCATGTGTTTGGAAAAATACTCTTATAAACTAAATTACAAGGTTCCTATATGGGCAAGTCCTAGACATACAATAGAAAATATAAACATAGAACAGAATCAGGAAATGATTACATATAAAGATCTTTTGTATACTGAAAGAGGTAATTTGCAGTTAAAATCTCTGCAAGTATTAAGAGAGGAAGGGAAAAATTATACTTGGTTTCAATATGTGCAACTACGTGCTAGATGGAAGGAGAACAGAAAATTGGTATAGAGCAGAACGAGGGAAATTTGGTAAAGCAAATTAGAAATCAGTCTCAGGAGCATATAAAGAGATTGTATAATGTGTTACTTGAAATAGATTCTGAAAGGGACTTGGTAAAGGACTGTATGATAAAGTGGGCACAAAATTTTCAGGAGCCAATATTATTGGAAACTTGGGAAAAAATTTGGGTTAGAAATGTTAAATTCACGAGGCACAGAATCTGAGGAAAATTTTTTATAAAATGTTTTATAGATGGCATCTAGATCCTAAAAAATTATCGTGTATGTATCCAGATATGCAAGCAAAATGTTGGAGATGTAATTGTGATGACGCTACATATTTTCACATTTGGTGGACTTGTAAGGACATAAAGGCCTTTTGGATAAAAATTTGGTGGATTTTACAAAATGTTTTGAAAAGAAGATAAAGTTCCTGCCGCAATTTTTCTTGTTGGGAATTATTACGGATTGTACAGTAATTGAGACTAAATTGATTTTAAATCTAATAACTGCAGCAAGATTACTAATAGGACAATATTGGAAGAAAAAAGAAGTACCAACAATAGAAGAATGGATATTGAAAGTTGCCAATTTGGCTGAGATGGCGAAGATATCAGCCTTTTTGAAAGACAATACGCAAGAAAGATACTTAAAGGAATGGAAAAAATGGATTGACTATATTCAATGTAGATATCAGACTAAGAGTTATCAGACTGTTTTTGAATGATTATGATGTATTATTTTTGATTGCTTTTGGGGGAAGTTAGGAATTGATGATTGTAGGGGTATAATTAAGTTGGGACGAAAATTTTTTAGCATATGTTTGTTTTATTTTAACTATACCTTGTGCTCGTTCCGGGAAGTCGGGGGGGGGAGGGGGGTTGCGAAGGGAGGGGGGAGGAGGGGGGGAAAGGGGGAAAAAAAATTTTGTAAAACTTTTTGAATAAAAAAAAAAAAAAAGAGCAACCAATAGATTTAAACTTAATGTTAACCGCTTCAATCTAGATTGCAGAAAATATGACTTCTGTAACAGAGTTATCAGTGCTTGGAACACATTACCTGACTCTGGTCTCTTCTCATAATCCCAAAAGCTTTAACCAAAAACTTTCTACTATTGACCTCACCCCATTCCTAAAAGGACTATAAGGGGCGTGCATAAGAGCACAAACGTGCCTACCGTTCCTGTCCTATTGTTTTTTATTCTTATACATACTGCATATGCTTATACTTCCTTATATTTCCTCATATATATGTTTATATACTATATAATCATTTTGTGTGATGCTTATGTATATTGTTGTGACAAATAAATAAATAAATAAATAAATATTCAAACTGCCTTTAGAAGGGCTAAAGAATATGAAATATAATTGCTGATACATGCGGAATGATTGACAAAACCAAGTACTATTAAGAAATCAATAAGTTCTTCACTGTCTATGGAAAGGCTTTTGATTATGTTGATCATATCTAGCTATGAAATGTTTATAGGAAAACTGATCTCATGCAAATTGTCCTCATGCAAGGCATGTATGCAGGACAGGATGTCACAATCCAGACAACATAAAACAGACTAGCACCAGGTCATTTAGAATAGAATTAGAATAGAATTTTATTGGCCAAGTGTGATTAGACACACAAGGAATTAGTCTTGGTGCATATGCTCTCAGTGTACATAAAAGAAAAGATACGTTCATCAAGGTACATCATTTACAACACAATTAATGGTCAATATATCAATATAAATCATAAGGATTGCCAGCAACAAGTTGTAGTCATACAGTCATAAGTGGAAAGAGATTGGTGATGTGGACTATGAGACGATTAATAGTAGTGCAGGTTCAGTAAATAGTCTGATAGTGTTGATGGAATTATTTGTTTAGCAGAGTGATGGTCTTTGGGGAAAAACTGTTCTTGTGTCTAGTTGTTCTGGTGTGCAGTGCTCTATAGCGTCGTTTTGAGGGTAGGAGTTGAAACAGTTTATGTCCAGGATGCGAGTGATCTGCAAATATTTTCATGGCCCTCTTCTTGATTCGTGCAGTATACAGGTCCTCAATGGAAGGCAGGTTGGTAGCAATTATTTTTTCTGCAGTTCTAATTATCCTCTGAAGTCTGTGTTTTTCTTGTTGGGTTGCAGAACTGAACCAGACAGTTATAGAGGTGCAAATGACAGACTCAATAATTCCTCTGTAGAATACTTTACCTTATTTATTCAATCTATTTGGGAATATTGAAGGAGTGGAGACTAGAAGATTTGTGTGGTTTGGAAACTGGAGGAAGAAACATCAGTAATTAAAACTATGCTGTTGTTGTTGTTGTTATCTGCCCCTTTTACTATAGAACAACTCTGAGCAGTTTACAATAATCTTGGTTTACAACTATGTTGAGGGCGCTATTCGGATAGCTGAAAATGCAAATCTTCTGCAAAGTCTAGTAATGAAAACCAAGGAACACTGTGAAAAAATTAGACTAAGATTAAATATGAAGAAGATAGAACTCATGACAGTTGGTACAGCAAAGTCAAAGAGCACAGTGAAAAAAAAAAGTGAGACAAAGATTAAACATCAACCAGCATTAGAATTTACAATGAATATATTGAAATGGAGGATTTTTTTCGTACCTTTTAGACAACTGTCAACAGTAAACTAACTAGGGCTTCTGGGTGGCGCCACCTTTCTCACTGGGTGCTAATTTATGGCACTCCACATTGAATATGGTAAAAGCCGGATTTAACAACTGATCCCGGCTTCATTTCTCTCTCTGGTTGAAAGAGAGAGACAGAGCAAGGGGGAGGAATTGGGTAGATTCCCCTAGGGGCTTTGTTTTTGTAATACAAAGTCCTGAACGGTCGAATCCCCTTATTTACCCCTCCCCCACCTCCAGTATTCTCTGCGCTCCTGAAAAAGCAGGAAAAGAGGAAGGTGTCCACTTCTGCTAGCAATTGATTTCTTTTTGTGGATACGAAAAGCAGGCGGAACGAGTGTGAGGAACAATTATTGGTTTGCAAGTATTTTTGATTTTCTGACTTCCGCCCCCCCTTCAGTTTCGTTTTAGAGAAACTGAAAGCAGAGCGATACATCAAAGGGAGCTTTGCTGTTGAATCGAAACTGAATGGAGATTTTATCTTATTGTGTTTGACTGTGGACTGTTGGATTATATTACGCTGTTTAAGTACTTTACAAGGGGATTCTCAGCAGGAATTTTGTTATGGAGGTTCTTTCAGAAGAATGGATTCGTGACTTTATACAGGACTACACAGAAAGTATGTATTTAATTATTCAAAATACGAATTGATAAAATTGGGGTACGTTTTGGATGAGAGTTTGGAGCAAATTAACCAGTGCAATTATTCGGAAAATGGAATGGAGGACATACAAATAAAAGTGGATAAATATGAAGATTTGATCGTGAAGAAACAAGGTGATCTAAAGAAGTTTTCTTTAAATAGTTTGGATGAGCTGCCTGAATTTGTGCTACAGGAGATTGTCCTCAAATGGAAAAGACTCACAAGCTTAATGTTTCCCAAGAGTTCTCTTTTTGGACTGATGGAATATACGGCAGTAATTTTTGGATTTCTGGACATAAGGAATTACTAGGAAATATTGTGATTGACTTTTTAAAAGGAGCAACGAAGGAAAGACAGAGATTATTGCACCAAAAAAAATGGCAAGAGACAAAAGTATTATTTTGAAACAAGGTTTTTAAAATATTAATAGACAAAATATTAGTGTCCCGAAGGCAATTTGTGATTATAAGAGACTAGATATTTGGATATACTGGATTTTGATGAGGAAGGACTAAAGTTGAATAGATATTGTAATTAATTAAATAATATTGTAATTTTCTCTATTGAAATTTTATAAATTTTATAATCTGTTGTATTGAATTTTAAATAGAATATTCTTGAAAGATCTTATGTAAGAAGGACTTGGGGGGGAAATTATATGGTTATATGGTTATAGAAGCTATAAGGGAGATATTCTCTGAACTGGATTGGATTTTTATGCTTTAGCTGGTTTTAAATATTTTAGGATTAATTTGTTCTACTGATTTATATATTTTATTACTGTTTATTGTTAATTTTTTGAAGGATTTGGTTATGTAAGGAGGAAGTCAGAGCTAGAGAGCGAGAATTGGTATAATAGTTTTGGGGGAAAAAATTTTTTAGCATATGTTTGTTTTATTTTTAACTATACCTTGTGTTTGTTCCGGGAAGCCAGGGGGTGAGGGGGGAGGGGGTTTGTGAAGGGAGAGGGATTGGGGGGGAAGGGGGGAAAAAATTTTTTTGTAAAACTTTTTGAATAAAAAAACAACAAAAAAACAACAACAATAAACTAACTAGTAGTCAAGAAATATTCCACAGACTAGTATTGGATAGAGTAGCAATGAAGATCCTGGAAAAGACATTCATATGCCATGACGCATCTACATCAACAGATTATATTTTACACCTAAGATCAGAAGAGTGCAAGCAATGTTTTGCCCTGCAATATGGTATAGAAATAAAAGTTGATCTTTGAAGAAACAAGATAGAAAGAATATTTATGCTTTTGAACTTTAGTATTGGAGAAGATGCCTCAAAATACCATGGAATCAAAAAAAAAATAAACAAATAGATCATCAAACAAATCAAAACAGAGTTCTTATCTGAGGCTCAAATGACCAAACTCAGATCATCATAGTTCAAACACATTATATAAAGATATAAGTCTCTGGAGAGATCTATAATGGTGGAAAGAAAAATAAGAGGATTGCCATTAGCAAGATTGGTTGATAAAACACAGCAGGAATGGGCACACCTTTAGAACACTTGAAGGAGCAGGTTAGAGACAGATTGTCACAGAGGAAAATTTATGTGATTGGTAATTTTATAGCACAAAATCAATCAATCAATCAATCAGGTGATCTATAGTCTGTTGATCAACAACAAAAATTGAGATTTTCTTTAAAAATACAGTATATGCAACAAATTTGTGGATTTTGTAGGAGATTTTTAAATCTCCTGTGAAGTATTCAGGATTATAGTTTTATAAATAAATAAATAACAATAGAGTTGGAAGGGACCTTGGAGGCCTTCTAGTCCAACCCCCTGCCTAGGCAGGAAACCCTACACTAT
The DNA here is from genome assembly GCF_028640845.1 of Ahaetulla prasina. Taxonomy (NCBI): domain Eukaryota; kingdom Metazoa; phylum Chordata; class Lepidosauria; order Squamata; family Colubridae; genus Ahaetulla; species Ahaetulla prasina. Next base: position 107,917,362 of record NC_080539.1, read on the forward strand.
CTCAGACAGATGGTTATCCAACATTTTCTTAAAAATTTCCAGTGTTGGAGCATTCACAACTTCTTTAGGCAAGTCATTCCACATATTAATTGTTCTAACTGTCAGGAAATTTCTCCTTAGTTCTAAGTTGCTTCTTTCCTTGATCAGTTTCCACCCATTGCTTCTTGTTCTACCCTCAGGTGCTTTGGAGAACAGCCCGATTCCCATGTATATGCCAGGAGTCCCCAATCCTCAGGCCATGGCCTGTATGGCCCTTTAGGAGCTGGAGGTGAGTGATGGGCAAGCAAAACTGAACAATACTTTAATTTGGAAAGACAAGTTAAGAAAACTTCGAATAATAGTACAAGAAACTATATATCAGAATTTTATAATGACTTCGGTATGCTAATCTGGAACTTGAGCGTTTGCATGTTTCTGAAATGAAATTATATTAATCAGGCTTATTAGACAAAGATACAATTTCACTGAAACAGTTGTAACAGCACGGTGAAATATCTATAATTTATGATTCCATGTTACAGTATATTACATAGAGAGGTACAATTCATTCACAATTATTCAACTATTATATTTCTCTTAATAGTTTAAATTTAGAGGTTCTATATAAACTTAGGTCTTTTTTTATATCTTTATTAAATTTCAACATCAAATATGAAAAATGCAGTGTAACATAAAGGGAAAAGAGAAAGGGAATGATAAAATAAGTCAAAAATATACAGTACATCAAACAAACAAAACAAAAGGCACCCCTTTTTCTTTTAGCACAGAGATATTAACACTACAACTACATCCCTTTAAGTTTAAACATGTAACACTGATCTATGAAATATCTTAAAATAATAACAATCAACATTATAGTCAAATTAAAAACAGTATTCATAAAACGTTCTCTTCATTTGATGTAAAAATAGTAAGTTATTAAACCTTATATTTGAAAAGCTACAATATTTCTCTATTTGAAACCAATGTGACATAATCTTCAACTCCCAAAATCATAAGCTGATTCTTTTCTATTCAGTAAGAAATCTAACAATGGCCTCCAAATCTCATGAAATTTAGTAGGATTATTGTCTCTAAACAAAATAGTCAATTTTCTCACCTTGGCCAGCTCCATTAACTTCTAAATCCATTCTTCTATTGTAGGTTTATATTCTTCTTTCTGTCTTTGGCCAGATAAGAACCTTGCAACCATTGTCATATATCATACACAAGAATTTTTTAAAACAATAGATTTTTTTGGAGGGGGGGGGATCCCAAGATCATTGTAAAGATTAGGTTATACTTTTACTATTGCAGGAAAAATAATTAATTTTGTGAAAAAGTGGTGTAGGTGGGTTTCTACTGAAAGATAATATAATGTATTATAAAATATAAAGAAGGTTTGGCTTTAGTATTTTAGAGATTTATACTAAGTCTTTTGAAAATGATGTCCTTGTGTTAGAACCATCAAGCCTTTTTGATGAACTTTATTTTGAAGCCTGGTAAGTCCACTATGAATCGTTATCGTCCAATATCATTCTTAAATAGGGATTCAAAATGTTGCAGAATTTGACACCAAAACACAATCTAGTTTCATGAAAGGGTGTCAAGTCTTTAATAATATGAAATTCCTTGTTGGTATTTGAACAATACAAGCTGAAAACCTTGAAACTGATGTAGTGGTTTTGTTAGGGATGAGAAAAGCTTTTGATAAGATACAGATTTGTAATATGTTATAAAAAACAGAGTTCTTTTTGACTATATTTCATGGGTTCTGAGTATATTATTTTAGCTATTCTACTTAAATTATTACAAGTAGGATTATTTCCCTACATATTCAAATGTAGCATGGAATCTCCTAAAGATGTCCTTTATTTCCTTTCATATTTAACTTGGTTCTAGAATATTTGGTATTAAGGTATGTAGTCTGAAAAACAGATTCCAAGAATCAGCTGAAAATATTTCTGTAGTTCCATTAGCAATACCCACACAAGTTTAAGCCTAGTCAACCTACCAGACCTTCAGCCCTCTAATTCTTCAAACATTTGGGCCATAGAGAGGGTAGACTTCCCACCAGAGGTCTGACCTATACAAGTATGCTCCCATAGGATTTTTCCACAATGGGTGTGAGTATGAATTAACGCATATCTGAAGTGAATATTATTTCTTTGTCTCTATCTGATTGAATCTGCAACAGAGACTCTCCACTTCCCTCCGTTTCTCAGATCCTGGAAAGGATGAAGAGTCCTCTTCCCTCGCGTTTGACTTCCTGGTCACATAGATTTCTTTGGAGGGAAGGAATGAGCCAGAGGTGGGTTTCAGCAGGTTCTGACCAGTTCTGGAGAATTGGTAGCGGAAATTTTGAGTAGTTTGGAGAACCGGTAAATGCCACCTCTGACTGCCCCCGCCCCCATCTATTATCTGCCTTCCAAGTCCCACCTGATCAGGAGGAAATGGGGAAGTTGCAGCAACCTTCCCCTGGAGTGGGGTGGGAATGGAGATTTTACAGTATCCTTCTTCTGCCACACCCACCAAGCCATGCCATGCCTACCAAGCCACGCCTACAGAACAGGTAGTAAAAAGAAATTGAATCCCACCACTGGAATGAGCATAGTTTAAATAGACAAATACAAGTAGAGAATTAGTGGAAGAATCTTCCAGGAGGTAAAAGAGAGAAGCACTAAGCTCTTCCCAGAAAGAAGACGAAAGAAAAAGACTTGAAGGTACAAATAACATGAAAGTTCATATCACATGATAAAATGCAAACAACCTGATACTAGAGGGAAACATTAACAAACCAAGGAACATATGGAAACTTTATCTGTGGTCCAAAACTGCCCTTCATGTACAGTGCACTAAGTAAGAGAGCCATCAGAAATCATCAAACTCTTTGCTTATTTCTTTATGTTTAGGATTCACAATTAACAAAGCAATCTTTAAACTTAAAAAAATTGCAAAGAGACAATCTCAAACAAATTCAAATTACAATCCAAGAAAGAAAAAGAAAGAAAGAAGAAGAAAATCTATCTTATATTTTATACTTATAAATAGTAAGTGGTTTAGAACAGTGATTATAATATAAATAACCCTGTATCTGATGCTGAATCAAATTCATGGTAGCCAAGCAATGAAGCCATTATAAAAGCTTCATTGCTTCACTAGAATGATTTTGAGCCTTGCTGTCCTGGGAAATATATTCTTAGAGTATCTTTTCTTGCTAGCCAAGGAAAGGTCTGATATACTGTACAGGTGGCTAAGACTGAACAACAGTTGTTACTGTATGCATAACATATTTAGGGACCTTCTTTGTAAGTTTAAAGATGCTCAATTTTGCAGAGGCTGAACTACAATATGATAAATTTTCTATGCAACTGGAGTGAAACTATTCTTTTCAATTTATAGTTGAATCTAATACAGCCAATTGATGGTGAGGTTTACATAAAAAGTGAGAGTGTGTTTGTTGAGCAGATTCTGTTTAATATTTGGGAGAAAATATTTCACACACACACACACACACTTTCTAAGGAAGAAGTCAATATTTGACACTGTAAAACACCAAGTAGTAATGATAGTCAAACCAGAAAACGAGGAATTTAATCTTCAAAGCCTCCAGTTGTCCTTGATACATATTAATTTCTGTGGTTTTTTAAAAAGTGAAAATGGCATTGAGTTTGTATCACTATGCTCACAACTGGAGAACTATATTTTGGAACTTATGATACCCTGGCAAGCATTTGGTTTTAATTATGGTAGAATTTAATTGTATTATCAGCATTAAAAAACAGTTAAGCATTTTTGGATGTTATTGGAAGAGAACAAGGAGGAAGCATCCTTGCTATTATGAAAAATTGACTTTATAGAAGAGTCCTCACTTTAAATATCAGAGTTTATTGTAGTTTCGGGTAGTTTGGAGGGGGCCAAATTCAGACTGAAAATTGGATTAACATCCTCAGTATCATGACATTTATACATGTTATAGCAGTCTGGTATTTTCTTTAAGGACCTCTAAATCAGGGGTCTCCAACCTTGGTCCCTTTAAGACTTGTGGACTTCAGCTCCCAGAGTCCCTCAGCCAGTGAAGCTGGCTGAGGAACTCTGGGAGTTGAAGTCCACAAATCTTAAAGGGACCAAGGTTGGAGACCCCTACTCTAAATGATGTCCTAAATAACATTTTGTAGTAGCTTGTCATATCCATTCTTCATCGGTATATGGG